>NW_027669500.1:0-17265 GCF_964212035.1 Myotis nattereri | reverse complement strand
TTGTAGATAATGGGCTTATTTAAAGTTGTATTAACGGATCTAGGGAGATGTCTGTCTAAGGAAAGCGAATCTTTAAAGTAAGGGGGTGCGACCTTACGGGTGGTGGAGATTATAATATTTGGCTTTGTAAATGTTGTTAAGTTTACTTATATTATGGTGCTGTTATTCTTGTTTTTGGGGTTTGGCAAGAAATATATTTAATACCCATAATGTGGACTTAACGGGGGGTAAGGGGGGTTTGCGGAATAAAAATTTACTGGTATATTATAATTGGGTTCGTATGCGTATGCGTATGCGTATGCGTATGCGTATGCGTATGCGTATGCGTATGCGTGTGCGTGTGCGTATGCGTATGCGTATGCGTATGCGTATGCGTATGAGGAGTTCGTATGCGTATGCGTATGCGTATGCGTGTGCGTGTGCGTGTGCGTGTGCGTATGCGTATGCGTATGCGTGTGCGTATGCGTATGCGTATGCGTGTGCGTGTGCGTGTGCGTATGCGTATGCGTATGCGTATGCGTATGCGTATGCGTATGCGTATGCGTATGCGTATGCGTATGCGTATGCGTATGCGTATGCGTATGCGTATGCGTATGCGTGTGCGTGTGCGTGTGCGTGTGATGTCCTGTAACCATTAACTTGATATACACCTTCGGCTATAATATAAATTCACGAAGTCCATACAGTGTTAAGTTGTAACCAACAGTCCTATGTCCTTCAAGCATTAATAGGATAGTCCTTCAAGCATTAATAGGATAGTCCCGCTTCCTCATTATGAGGGTTTAGGGTGTACATACAAAGTCCAGCTTGACTTTATGTGCCGGTCGGGGCCTTTGACGGCCAATGTTGGATCCAAGCATCCCCTAAAAATTAAAAATACCAAGGGCATGACACCACAGTTATGCCGCGGCATGGGCTGATTAGTAATTATCCCATCGAGATGTCTTATTTAAGAGGAACGAGTGGGCGATTATTAGTCCTATGTGCCTGAAGTAAGAACCAGATGCCGTTTACGACCCAATTCTAGAAACCCCCACATTCTATGGGCCAGGGTCAAGAAGAGGGATACTTGCTGGGCGGGTTGTTGGTTTCACGGAGGTAGGTAGATCATGGGATTCCCATGGGATATGGATAGTCATGTTGACTGGATATTATTTGACTTAAATGGGGTATGTACGATTACGCATAATATGTATTATGTAATATTAATATTTTATTGTACATGCTTAATATTCATGTGGTAAATAATTTAATGTACAATTATACATAGTATGTATTATGTAATGTTAATATTTTATTGTACATGCTTAATATTCATGTGGCAAATAATTTAATGTACAATTATGCATAGTATGTATTATGTAATGTTAATATTTTATTGTACATGCTTAATATTCATGTGGTAAATAATTTAATGTACAATTATGCATAGTATGTATTATGTAATGTTAATATTTTATTGTACATGCTTAATATTCATGTGGCAAATAATTTAATGTACAATTATACATAGTATGTATTATGTAATGTTAATATTTTATTGTACATGCTTAATATTCATGTGGCAAATAATTTAATGTACAATTATACATAGTATGTATTATGTAATGTTAATATTTTATTGTACATGCTTAATATTCATGTGGCAAATAATTTAATGTACGGTTGTGTGGCATGTGTAGCGTAGTATTAGGATTGAGTATTGCGTGTGCTTAAGTGTAATAGGTTGCATTTGAGTGTTTTATACATTTTTAGTAGGTATAGTGTGAGTCAGATTTTGAAATTACTTAAATATGGGTTAAATATTTACAGGAGGTAGTTTAATTAGAATATCAGCTTTGGGTGTTGATGGTAGGGCGTAAACCCTTCTCTTGAGTCTTTGGGGGAATTATCTTTCTCCTTCTTTGGTTTACAAGACCAATATAATTAATATACTACAGAGACTCTTCACTTTAATAAATGGTTTTCCTGCAAGGCTAGTTAGTGGTATTAGAATAATAATAATTGAGAAATAAAGGATTGATGCGAGTTGTCCGATGATTACATATGGGTGTTCAACAGGCTGTCCTCCGATTCATGTTAGGGTTAATAGGTCTGCTACTAATAGTCAAAATAGACATTGGCTTAGAGGGCGGAAGGTTATGCTGCGTTGTTTGGATGTATGAAGTAGGGGAATGATAATTAGGATGAGAATTGAGAGGACTAGGGGCTAGTACTCCTCCTAGTTTATTTGGAATTGATCGTAGAATAGCGTATGCGAATAGGAAGTATCATTCTGGTTTGATGTGGGGTGGGGTGTTTAGTGGATTTGCTGGTATAAAGTTGTCAGGGTCTCCTAGTATGTCGGGGGAGAAAAATACTAAGATTAATAAGACTGTGATTATTAATAATAAGCCAAGGATGTCTTTGATTGTATAGTAGGGGTGGAAAGGAATTATATCTATATTAGAGGGAATTCCTGTTGGATTATTGGATCCTGTTTCGTGGAGAAATAGGAGATGTACCATGACTATAGCTGAAATAACAAATGGGAGTAGGAAGTGGAAGGCAAAAAATCGGGTTAAGGTAGCTTTGTCGACAGAGAAACCGCCTCAGATTCATTCTACAAGGTTGGTGCCGATATAGGGAATTGCGGAAAGTAGATTGGTGATTACGGTTGCACCTCAGAAAGATATTTGACCTCATGGAAGTACATATCCTATAAAGGCTGTTGCTATAACAGCAAATAGTAAAATAACTCCGATGTTTCAGGTCTCTGCGTATAAATAGGAACCATAATAGAGTCCCCGTCCTACATGAAGATATAAGCAAATGAAAAATATGGAAGCTCCATTTGCATGTAAGTAGCGCAACACTCAGCCATAGTTTACATCTCGGCAGATATGGGTTACAGAGTTAAAGGCTGTTGCAGTGTCTGATGTATAGTGTATGGATAAAAATAATCCTGTTAGGATTTGTAATGCCAAGCAGATTCCTAAAAGAGATCCGAAATTCCATCAGGAAGAGATATTTGATGGAGCGGGTAGGTCAATAAAGGAGTTATTGATAATTTTCATTAGGGGGTGAGATTTTCGAATGTGGGTCATTTGTTTATTCTTGTAGTTGAAATACAACGGTGATTTTTCATGTCATTAGTCTTGGATGTACCCATGCAAGAATTATGATAGTTTATATTGTATCTATTTTAAGTATTATTTTTGTAATTGGTTTTGTAGGGTTTTCTTCTAAGCCATCTCCTATTTATGGGGGAGTTGGGTTGATTGTAAGTGGCGGGGTTGGTTGTGGTATTATTGTAAATTTTGGTGGGTCGTTTTTAGGATTGATAGTGTTTTTAATTTATTTAGGTGGAATGTTAGTGGTTTTTGGATACACAACGGCTATGGCTATAGAACAATATCCTGAAGCCTGGGTCTCTAACGTAGTAGTACTTGTGTCATTTGTTGTTGGTTTAATTATAGAATTTTTGTTAGTTTTATATATTATGGTTATTGAGGAGTTGGAGATAGGCTTTGAGTTTAGTGAGATTGGAGATTGAGCTGTTTATGATATAAGTGATTTTGGAGTGTTTACTAAAGAGTCTATGGGGGTTGCTGCATTGTATAGTTATGGTAGTTGACTGGTGTTTGTTACTGGTTGATCTTTGCTTATTGGTGTGGTAATTATTTTAGAAATTACACGTGGAAATTAAATATGGTAAGAGTTATAATTATAGTAATTAAGAAGGAGAGGAAATATAGTTTAATTAGTCCTTTTTGGTTGGATATTATAATTGAGGAGTTTTGTTGAATTTTGGTAATTAATTTTGGTAATATATTTTCCAGTCAAATTAGGTCGAGTAATATAGTGGCTAATTTTTGGCTTATAATTAGGTTTATTAGGGGATTTAGGCGATGCATGGTAAGTGGAAAATATCCTAATATAGTTGAGAATTTAAATATGGTTAAGGGATGTTTATATTTTAGACTTTGGGTTATATAGTTTAGTTCTAGGGCTACAATAAAGCCTATTAAAGTTACAATTAAAGCTGTGAGTTTTAGGTATAATGGTATAGTTATTTGAGGTACAGTTGAGGGAGTAATATTGTTGGAAATAGTAAATCCAGCAAAGATACTGCCAACTAGTAGACGCGTAATGGGATTTATTAGTAGTGGGTTGTTCTCATTAATTAGAATTAGAGCAGGAAATCGTGGTTTTCCAAGTAGTGTAAAGAAGATGATGCGAGTGCTATATACAGCTGTTAGTGAAGTAGCAATAAGGGTAATTAGTAGGGCCCAGGCGTTTGTATAAGATATATTTGCGGTTTCGATAATTAAATCTTTTGAGTAAAATCCTGTTAGGAACGGTATTCCTGTTAGTGCTAGACTGCCAATGGTTAGAGCAGTAGTTGTGAAAGGTAGGGGTTTAAATAGTCCGCCCATTTTTCGGATGTCTTGCTCGTCGTTCAGGCTGTGGATAATAGAGCCGGAGCATAGGAATAGTATAGCTTTAAAGAATGCGTGGGTACAGATATGGAGGAATGCTAGATGTGGTTGATTAATGCCGATTGTTACTATTATTAGACCTAGTTGACTTGAAGTAGAAAAGGCTACGATCTTTTTGATGTCGTTTTGTGTTAATGCGCAGATAGCTGTGAATAGAGTAGTAATAGCTCCTAGGCATAGAGCTATAGATTGAATTATTTTATTGTTTTCTATTAGAGGATGAAATCGAATAAGTAAAAAAACACCTGCTACTACTATTGTGCTGGAGTGCAATAGAGCTGAAACTGGTGTGGGTCCTTCTATGGCAGAGGGCAGTCATGGGTGTAGTCCGAATTGGGCTGATTTTCCTGTAGCAGCTAGTATTAGTCCTGTGAGTGGAAAGGTGGTATTATCTAAGTCTAGTAAGAAAATTTGTTGAAGTTCTCATGAATTTGAATTTACTATAAATCATGCTATAGCTGTAATAAGTCCGATGTCTCCAATGCGATTATATAAGATTGCTTGTAATGCAGCTGTATTGGCATCTGCTCGTCCGTGTCATCAGCCGATTAGTAGAAAAGATATAATTCCAACTCCTTCTCAGCCGATGAAAAGTTGGAAGAGATTATTAGCTGTGACTAAGATTAGTATAGTAATTAAAAATATTAATAAATATTTAAAAAATCGGTCGATGTTGGGATCCTGGTATATATATCATATTGAAAATTCTATAATAGATCAGGTAATAAATAAAGCTACAGGTACAAATATCATGGAAAAGAAGTCTAGTTTAAAGCTAAGGGAAAATTTTATAGTCTGGATTGTTATTCAATTTCAGTTTGAGATTATTATTTCTTGATTAGATTGAATAAATATAATAGTTGGGAGTATGCTGGTTATGAAAGAGTAAAAAATTATTGTTTTAGTATATTCAGGATAAGAATGGTAATTAGAAATTTTATTAGGGATAAATATGAGAGGTAGTGTAAGAATAGTTAGTGATAGCAATATCAAGATAGAAAATAGGTTTATAACTTTTATTTGGAGTTGCACCAAATTTTTGATTCCTAAGACCAATGGATAACTACTATCCTTTAAAAGTTTAAAAAAGCCGCATTTTTAAGTGCGGAGGCATGAATTAGCAGTTCTTGCATTCTTTTTTGGTAAATAAGAATTTGTATCTCTATTGTTAGATTCACAGTCTAATGTTTTTATTAAACTATATTTACAGTACATAGTTCCTAGAATAATTTTGGGATTAATTATTAGTAGTAGCAGGGGGGTAAGGTGTAGTAATATTAAAGTATTCTCTCGGGTATAAGAGGGTTTAATGTTATGAATGTGATAGGTATACTTGCCTCGTTGGGTTGTGGCTAGTATATAGAGTGTGTATAAAGCGGTAATGATAATATTGATTCCTAGTAAAATGATAGAGAAGTTAGACCATGAGAATATGGATGTTGTAATGAATAGTTCTCCAATTAGATTGATGGATGGGGGTAAGGCTAGATTTGTTAGGCTTGCTAGAAGTCATCAGGCTGCTGTTAAAGGAAGAATTGTCTGTAGTCCTCGAACTAAGATTATAGTTCGGCTATGGGTCCGTTCATAATTAGAGTTTGCTAGACAGAATAGTAGTGAGGATGTTAGACCATGGGCAATTATTAATGTGGTAGCTCCTATGAATCCCCAAGGGCTCTGGATTATAATAGCTATGATTACAAGTGCTATGTGGCTTACGGATGAATATGCAATTAGTGATTTTAGGTCTGTTTGACGAAGGCAAATAGAACTAGTTATAACTATACCTCACATGGATAATATTATAAAAGGGTAAGCTATGAAGTTTATGGTTGGGTTGAGTATTATAGTGATACGTAACATCCCATAACCTCCTAGTTTTAGTAGAATAGCTGCTAGAGCTATTGAGCCTGCGATTGGGGCTTCTACATGTGCTTTTGGGAGTCACAGGTGAAGACCATAGAGAGGTATTTTTACTATAAATGCTAATATGAATGCTAATCATAAGAGTGAATTACCTCAGATGTGAGTTGATGGATCAGTTGAGTATTGAATTAATAGTATGTTTAGTGAGCCTAGAGTGGTTTGAGTATAAATTAGAGCAATTAAAAGGGGTAGTGATCCAGCTAGAGTATAAAAGAGAAAATAAGTTCCAGCATTTAGTCGTTCTGTTTGACCTCCCCATCGAGTGATGATAATTAGAGTTGGTAGGAGTGTGGCTTCAAATAGAATATAAAATATAATTAATTCGGTGGCAGAGAAAGTTATAATTAGAAAAATTTGAAGTAAAATTATTATGGTAATGTAGAGCTTTTTCCGTATAAGAGGTTCTTTGATTATGTGATATTGGCTAGCAATAATTATAAGGGGTAAAAGTCAGGTTGTTAATATTAATAAGGGGGTTGATAGCGAGTCAGAGAAGAATAGTGTTGATAAATTTAAGCTGTTATCGCAGGATTGATTTATTAAGGGCAAGCATGTTATGTTGATTATTAGGCTGTAGATTGTTGAATTAATTCATATTATATTACTTTTTGACAGTCATGTGAGTGGGATTAATATGATTGTAGGGATAATAATTTTTAACATTGGAGAAGGTTTAGGTTTTGGACGTAATCCGCTCCATATGTATTGGATACTGCTACTAATAGGGATAGTCCAAGTGCTGCTTCGCAAGCCGCAAATACTAGAAGGATAATGGGTACTATGCTAGCTAGAGTTATGTGGGCAATAAGGATTGTCATGGTGATAAGGACGAATAGAGAAAGTATTATTCCCTCTAGGCATAGTAGTGAAGATATTAAGTGAGATCGATATATAAGTAAGCCTAAAAGGGAGATAGTGAATGCCAATAGAATATTTATATAGGTTAAGGACATGTTGATAATTATGAGAATAATCATAATCTAATGAGTCGAAATCATTTATTTTATATTAAACTAATTATCATATTCAGACCATTCTAATCCTTTTTGCGTTCATTCATATACTAGGCTAATAATTAATAGGGAGATGAGAAATAGGGATATAAATAATATGGTTACTAGCTTGTTAGTTTGAGAGGCTCATGGGAGTGGCAATAGTAGTGCAATTTCAAGATCAAATAATAAGAAAGTAATTGCCACTAGGAAAAATTTTATTGAGAAGGGAAGGCGGGCTGATCCTATAGGGTCAAAGCCACATTCGTATGGACTTGACTTTTCAGCATAAATATTTATTTGAGGGAGTCAAAATGCAATTGTTACAAGTAGTGAGGCTAGGAGGGTATTGATAATTAAGGTCGAGATGAAATTTATTACTCTTTCTTGGAGTTTTCCAAGACTAATTGATTGGAAGTCAGTTGTACTAATTAATACTAAAAGAGTAAGATCCTCATCAGTAAATAGAGATATATAAGAATAATCATACGACATCAACAAAATGTCAATATCAGGCTGCAGCTTCAAATCCGAAGTGATGATTAGATGTGAAGTGGTAGTTTAATTGTCGTAGGAAACATACGATAAGAAATGTTGAGCCAATAATAACATGGAAACCATGAAATCCTGTGGCTATAAAAAAGGTTGATCCGTAGATGCCATCAGAGATAGTAAAGGGTGTTTCATAATATTCGGAAGCCTGTAGGAATGTAAAATATAAACCTAAGAAAATGGTAATTAATAGTGCTTGTATCATGTACATGCGATTTCCTTCTATAAGACTATGGTGGGCCCAAGTAATTGATACTCCAGAGGCTAGTAAAATAGATGTGTTTAAGAGTGGGACTTCTATAGGGTTTAGAGGGATGATGCCTGTTGGGGGTCAATAGCCTCCTAGTTCTGGTGTAGGAGCTAAACTTGAATGATAGAAAGCTCAAAAGAAGCCAGTAAAAAAGAACACTTCTGACAAGATAAATAAAATCATTCCATAACGGAGACCTTTTTGTACAGTTGGTGTATGATGTCCTTGGAATGTACTTTCTCGGATAATATCTCGTCATCATTGATATATTGTTAGTATATTAGTAATTAGGCCCATTAGTAGTAGAAATAAGGTGTTAAAATGAAATCATATGACCAATCCTGATGTTAGAAGAAGAGCTGATAGAGCTCCTGTTAGTGGTCAAGGACTTGGGTTGACTATATGGTATGCATGCGTTTGGTGGGTCATTAGGTATTATCATGTAAATATAGGCTTACTAACAGGGTAAAGACGTATGCTTGGATTAAGGCAACGGCAAATTCTAACACTGTTAGTAAGATTAGAATGATAAATGTAATAAAGGCAATGGTTATATTAATATTTATTAGTGCTAAGGTAGCTCCCCCAATTAAATGAATAAGTAGATGCCCTGCAGTGATATTTGCTGTAAGTCGTACTGCTAATGCTATTGGTTGAATAAATAAACTAATTGTTTCAATAATAATTAATATGGGGATTAGAGGTAATGGTGTTCCCTGGGGTAGAAAATGTGCTATAGATGCTTTTGTTTTATGACGAAAGCCTAGGATAACTGTACCTGCTCAGAGGGGAATAGCTATACCTAGGTTTATTGATAGTTGAGTGGTTGGAGTGAATGAGTGAGGTAAAAGGCCCAATAGGTTTGTTGAACCAATAAATATAATAAGTGAAATTAATATAAGTGTTCAGGTTTGTCCCTTTTTGCTGTGAATAGTTATTATTTGTTTAGTTGTTATACGGATTAGTCATTGTTGAATTGAGACTAGGCGGTTATTGATTAGTCGAGTTGTTGATGGGAATAATATGCTTGGGAATATAATGATAAGTAAAACAACAGGTAATCCTATTATTGTTGGGGTAATAAAAGAGGCAAATAAATTTTCGTTCATTTAGTTTTTCAAGGAGTTGAGTGTATCTGTATTTTAGTTGTTAAAGGTTCGGGGTTATTGTAGTAGCAGTGTTTTGAGATTTTTAATTGGAACATGATGAATAATGTAATAATTATTGAAGTAATTGTAATGAATCATGTTGATGTATCTAGTTGTGGCATATCATTAAGGGAGGGTTAGAACTTCCAATCTCTAACTTAAAAGGTTAGTGCTATTTAGCTTCTTAATGATATTATAGCATTGATGATGATCATTTTTCAAAATATTTAAGAGGGATTATTTCAAGTACAATAGGCATGAAGCTGTGGTTAGATCCACAGATTTCGGAGCATTGCCCATAATATAGGCCTGGTCGAGTAGCAAATAGTGTTGTCTGATTTAGGCGGCCAGGAATTGCATCGGTTTTTAACCCTAGAGAGGGGATAGCTCAAGAGTGTAGTACGTCTTCTGATGAGATTAATATTCGGATTGTTAATTCGGCAGGCAGTATTACTCGATTATCAACTTCTAATAGGCGAAATTGGCCTGGGCTTAATTCTGAAGTAGGCACTATATAGGAATCGAATACTAAATCTTCGTAATCCGTGTACTCATAGCTCCAGTACCATTGGTGACCTAGGGTTTTAATAGTTAGAGACGGATTATTAATTTCATCTATTATATAAAGAATTCGTAGTGAGGGTAATGCGATTATGATTAAGATAATGGCTGGTAAGATAGTTCAAATTGTTTCTACTTCTTGGGCGTCTATAGTGCTAGTATGGGTTAGGTTAGTTGTAAGCATTGATGAGATAATATATAACACAAGAGAGCTGATTAAGAAGACGATTATTAAAGCATGATCGTGGAAGTTTAGTAGTTCTTCTATGATGGGAGATGTTGCGTCTTGGAATCCTAGTTGAAAAGGATATGCCATTAAGATATACAGGGATCTCACCTGTAATTTAACTTTGACAAAGTTATGTAAGTTTTACTAATATCTTGTTTATTGAGAAAGTCATAGTGGTTATGGTGTTGGCTTGAAACCAATTTTGGGAGGTTCGAATCCTTCCTTTCTTAAAGCATAAGTATGTTATTTAGGATTCACATAGGTAGGTTCTTCAAAGGTGTGATAGGGTGGAGGACACCCGTGAAGCCATTCAAGGTTAGTTGATGGTAGTTCTACTACTGACACTTCTCGTTTGGATGCAAATGCTTCTCATATTATAAAAATTATTAAGATGACGGCAGTTAATGAGACAAATGAGCCTATAGAAGATACAGTATTTCAGGTAGTATAGGCGTCTGGATAGTCGGAGTAGCGTCGTGGTATACCTGAGAGTCCTAAGAAATGTTGTGGAAAGAAAGTTATATTCACTCCTACGAATATAATTAGGAAGTGAATTTTTGCTCAAGTAGAGTTTATTGTATAGCCTGAGAATAGAGGGAACCAGTGAATGAAACCTCCTATAATAGCAAATACTGCTCCCATAGATAGGACATAGTGAAAGTGGGCTACTACATAATAAGTGTCATGAAGAACAATGTCCAGGGAAGAATTAGCGAGTACGATTCCTGTTAAACCCCCTACTGTAAATAGGAAGATGAATCCGAGAGCTCATAGTATGGCAGGAGATCATTTAATATTACCTCCATGAAGGGTAGCTAGTCAACTAAAGACCTTAACTCCAGTAGGAATAGCAATGATTATAGTGGCTGATGTAAAATAGGCTCGGGTGTCTACGTCTATTCCTACTGTAAATATATGATGGGCCCATACAATGAAACCTAAAAAGCCAATAGATATTATAGCTCATACTATTCCCATATACCCAAAGGGTTCTTTTTTTCCTGAATAATATGTGACAATATGGGAGATAATTCCAAATCCGGGTAAAATTAGAATATAAACTTCAGGATGTCCAAAAAATCAAAATAAGTGTTGGTATAGAATTGGATCTCCTCCTCCAGCGGGATCAAAGAAAGTAGTATTTAAATTTCGATCTGTTAATAATATTGTAATTCCGGCAGCTAGAACTGGCAGAGAAAGAAGTAATAATACTGCTGTAATTAGGACAGATCATACGAATAGTGGTGTTTGATATTGGGAAAGTGCGGGGGGTTTTATATTGATAATAGTAGTAATAAAATTAATTGCTCCTAAAATTGAAGACACACCTGCCAAGTGTAGAGAAAAAATAGCTAGGTCGACTGAAGCTCCAGCGTGGGCAAGGTTTCCTGCTAAGGGCGGATAAACTGTTCAACCAGTACCAGCTCCTGCTTCAACTATAGATGAGGCTAATAATAGTAAAAAAGAAGGGGGAAGAAGTCAGAAGCTTATTATTTATTCGAGGAAAGGCTATATCAGGAGCTCCGATTATAAGAGGAACCAGTCAGTTTCCGAAGCCTCCGATCATAATAGGTATTACTATGAAGAAGATTATTACGAAAGCATGGGCAGTAACAATTACATTGTAAATTTGATCATCTCCCAGTAGAGCTCCTGGTTGACCTAGTTCTGCGCGAATTAATAGACTTAGGGCAGTGCCAACTATGCCTGCTCAGGCACCAAATAGTAGATACAAGGTGCCAATATCTTTGTGGTTAGTTGAAAATAGTCATCGATTAATGAACATAGGTAAAATGGCCGAGTAGGTATTAGACTGTAAATCTAAAGACAGAGGTAAATTCCTCTTTTTGCCAGGTTCCGTGGTGTAATACACGTTGAATTGCAAGTTCAAAGTAGCAGCTTCAATCCTGCCGGGGCTTCTCCCGCCTTTTTTTATTTGCGGCGGGAGAAGTAGATTGAAGCCAGTTGTTTAGGGTTTTTAGCTGTTAACTAATGTTTTGTGGGTTTAAATCCCATCAATCTAGAAAGGGCTTAGCTTAATTAAAGTAATTGATTTGCGTTCATTTGATGTGAGATAGAGTCTTGCAGCTCTTAAGAGTCAGGAGTTAAATAAACTGCATTTACTGGAAGCTTTGAAGGCTTCTGGTCTAAGTTAACCTAAACTCCTATTCCAAAATTGTTATAATTGGTGTTAATGGGAGAATTAGGGTGGAGATTGTAAATATTATTGGTAGGAAAATTATTTGTTTTTGAGTTTTGAATTGTCATTTTATTTTTATATTATTTGATGTTGGAAATATAGTTAATGATGTAGTGTACGTAATTCGTGTGTAGAAGTACAAGTTTAATAGGGCTAGGAGGGTTATGAGCGTAGGTATAAGGATGTTGTTATTTTTCGTTATTTCTTGAATGATTGCTCATTTTGGCAGGAATCCGGTTAAAGGGGGCAGTCCTCCTAAAGACAATATAGTAGTTAAGACTAGGGTGGTGATTAATGGTAGTTTATTTCATATGCGGGACAGTGAAGTTGTTGTAGTTGCCGAGCTTAGTATTAGTAGTATAAAGGTGGTAGTTGTTATTGGAATATATAGGTAAAGATTTAATAATATTGTGGTTGGGTTATAGGTTAAAACAGCTAGTATCCATCCTATGTGGGCAATAGATGAATATGCTATAATTTTGCGTAGTTGAGTTTGATTTAGTCCACCTCAGCCACCAATTGCAATGGATATTAGTGATATAATTAGGAGGAGGTTTATATTAATAAGGGGTGTAATTATGTATAGGATTGATAGGGGTGCTAGTTTTTGTCATGTTAATAAGATTAGTCCTGATATTAATGGAATTCCTTGAGTAACTTCTGGTACTCAGAAGTGGAATGGAGATAGTCCTAGTTTTATTGTAAGGGCTATTGTTATTATAATTGATGATGTTGGATTGGTTAATTTTATAATAGATCAATGGCCGGTAGACAATAGGTTGGTAGTTGCAGCTATTATGAGAAGTATAGATGCTGTGGCTTGAGTAAGGAAATATTTTGTTGCTGCTTCTGTGGATCGTGGATTATGTTCTTTTGTTAATAGGGGAATAATGGCTAGTATATTTATTTCAAATCCTACTCAGGTTATGAATCAGTGTGAACTTGTTATAACAATTAGAGTACCTGAGAGTATTGTTGTTACTACTAGTGATAGGGTTATGGGGTTAATTAGTACGGGAAGGATATAAACCAACATTTTCGGGGTATGGGCCCGATAGCTTAATTTAGCTGACCTTACTTAGAATGTAGTGTAATATGGGTAGCACGGAGATTTTTGGATTCTTAAGAGCAGGTTCAATTCCTGTAGTTCTAGAAATAAGGGGGTTTAAACCTCTATGATTTACTCTATCAAAGTAACTCTATTGTCAGACATATTTCTTATGTTAGGGGTGGAATGCTTGCTAGAATAATTAATAGGGTTGCATGTCATATACATATTACTAGGGTAAGGGGTAAGAAGTTTTTTCATAGTAGATGCATAAGTTGGTCATATCGAAATCGAGGGTAAGATGCTCGAATTCATAAAAAACTTATTGTAAATAAGAGGGTTTTAGTGGTAAAGTTGATGGTGTAGAGTTCTGAGAATATTGGGCTATTGTATGCGCCTAAGAATAAAATAGTTGTGAGAGCGTTTATTATAATAATATTTGCATATTCTGCTAGAAAAAAAAGGGCGAAGGGTCCTCCTGCATATTCTACATTAAATCCAGATACTAATTCTGATTCACCCTCTGTTAGGTCGAAGGGAGCTCGATTGGTTTCTGCTAAAGTTGAGATAAACCATATTATGGCTAGAGGTCATGAAGGAATAATTAACCATATATATTCTTGTGTTGTGATTAATGTGGTTAATGTAAATGAGCCATTTATGAGTAGAATAGATAAGATAATAATGGCTAGGGTTACTTCATAAGAAATTGTTTGAGCTACTGCTCGTAGGGCTCCAATTAGTGCATATTTTGAATTTGAAGCTCAGCCTGATCATAAGATAGCATATACAGCTAGACTTGATAGGGCTAGTATAAATAATATGCTTAAGTTTATATTAATTAGTGGGTGAGGTATGGGTAGTGGAATTCATATTATTAGGGCCAGAGTTAGGGCTAGAGTTGGTGCAATAATAAATAAAGTAAGGGACGATGTTAATGGTTGTATGGGTTCTTTGACAAATAATTTAATTGCATCAGCAATTGGCTGTAATAAGCCATAAGGACCTACAATGTTAGGCCCTTTTCGAAGTTGTATATAGCCTAGTACTTTTCGTTCTAGTAAAGTTAAGAATGCTACAGCCAGTAAAATGGGAATAATTATTGTTAATAAGTTGATATAATACATAAAGTTGTTAAAGAGAGGAGTTGAACCTCTGGCTTTAAAATCTTAAGTTTTATGCAATTACCGGTCTCTGCCACTTTAACTAAACCCTGTTCTTGGGTGATTAAATATATATATAATATGAGGTTGAGATTAATTCATCTAATCAGGTAGGGCGCTTATTTAAAGTGGGCCCTGTCTCTCTTGTCCTTTCGTACTAGGAGGGACTTAAAATAGATAGAAACCGACCTGGATCTCTCCGGTCTGAACTCAGATCACGTAGGACTTTAATCGTTGAACAAACGAACACATTAATAGCGGCTGCACCATTGGGATGTCCTGATCCAACATCGAGGTCGTAAACCCTAATTGTCGATATGGACTCTTAAATAGGATTGCGCTGTTATCCCTAGGGTAACTTATTTCGTTGATCGTTTATTAACGGATCAATATATTATGGAGTAATTTTGACTTGTTTGTCTTAATTGAAATTTTCTCGGGAGTTAATTTTTATTCCGAGGTCACCCCAACCTAAATTACTAATTCAATTGAAGTAATTTTATTTCTTATAGAATAGTATTGTGGTCTGTGAATTAGTTAATTAAAGCTCCATAGGGTCTTCTCGTCTTATTTTTTTATTCACGCCTCTTCACGGGAAGGTCAATTTCACTGATTGAAAGTAAGAGACAGTAGAACCCTCGTGGAGCCATTCATACAAGTCCTTATTTAGAGAACAAGTGATTATGCTACCTTTGCACGGTCAGGATACCGCGGCCGTTAAACTGAAGTCACTGGGCAGGCAGTGCCTCTAATACTTTTTATGCTAGAGGTGATGTTTTTGGTAAACAGGCGGGGTTTATATTTGCCGAGTTCCTTTTACTTTTTTTAATCTTTCCTTGGTTGCATACCTGTGTTGGACTAACAATTATATTGTAATTTTAATTTTATAATCATGTTTATATTTGTTAATTATCAGTGATTTATTCGTTCTGATATACACGCATGCGGGGAGAAATATTTCTTGTTACTTATATCAACATTATTACTTCTATTTAGAAATAGAACAGTCCAGTTTTGCATTAGGAGTGTCATTATTAATAGTTGAAATTAGTTTAGAATATTGTTGAGCTTAAATGCTATCCTGTTTGATGGCTGCTTTTAGGCCAACTAGAGTGTTATTAATTTTGTTTACTCACTAATAGGGGTTGTGTCCCACGTCTAAAAAGCTGTACCTTTTTAGATTATTATTTAAGCGTACATTTGAATTTATTTTTTTTATGGTAGGCTTAAATTAGAACTAAAATTCTGCTCTGGACAACCAGCTATCACTAGGCTCGTTAGGTTTGTTACCACTACCCACTAGTCTTCTCACTATTTTGCCACATAGACGAGTTTGCTCTTTAGGCTGCTGATGGGTAGCTCGTCTAGTTTCGGGGTGTTTAACTTAAATTCTTTTTGCTAACATTTTCTAGTTGAATCATTATGCAAAAGGTACAAGGATTAAACTTTGCTTTTTTTTACTTTTAAATTTTCTTTCAGTTTTCCCTTGCGGTACTTTCTCTATAGCGTCAAATAGAATTTCTATCACCTATACTTTTGTTTTGTGTGAATGTTTTATTTTAATATTTTGGGGTAGTTTTATTTGGTATAGTTTGAGCTATATTTAGTTTCAAAGTGGTCAATTTATGTGAAATCTTCTAGGTGTAAACTAGATGCTTTGTATTTAAGCTACACTTTGTATTATCCAAGTGCACTTTCCAGTACACTTACCTTGTTACGACTTGTCTCCTCTCATGTATCAATATTTATATATATATATTATTTAAGATATATTTAATATTGTTTTACTTGAGGAGGGTGACGGGCGGTGTGTGCGTGCCTTATGGCCATATTCAATTAAGCTCTCTATTCTTAATTTACTACTAAATCCACCTTTGACTTTTGGTTTCACATAGGTTTTCGTATAAAATTTTGTACTTCGATTCGAGGAATGTAGCCCATTTCTTTCCATTCTATGAGCTACACCTTGACCTAACGTTTTTATGTTAATACTTGTGCTTACTTTAATTCCTTTTTAGGGTTTGCTGAAGATGGCGGTATATAGGCTGATTTAGCAAAGACTGGTGAGGTAGATCGGGGTTTATCGATTATAGAACAGGCTCCTCTAGGAGGGTGTAAGGCACCGCCAAGTCCTTTGAGTTTTAGGCTATTGCTAGTAGTACTCTGGCGAATAATTTTGTTTATAATTTTTTATGTTTAAGGCTAAGCATAGTGGGGTATCTAATCCCAGTTTGGATCTTAGCTGTCGTGTAGTCAGATTTTTTAAAATTACTTTCGTCGTATATCTTACAGTAACTAAGGCTTTTTACAGCTTAATTAGAGTTTGATTTTATTTGTTATTTATTATCTAAAACACGCTTTACGCCGAATATCTATTAGTTTGGTCTAATCGTATGACCGCGGTGGCTGGCACGAGATTTACCAGTCCTTAATAGTATAACTTAGTCGGACTTTCATTCATTGCTTAATTTTTATCACTGCTGCATCCCGTGGGGGTGTGGCTAAGCTAGGTGTTATGAGCTACGTGTAGTGTGCTTGATACCAGCTCCTTTTTACCGTGTGTGGTGTGGAGGGCGTTCTCACTGGGATGAGGATTCTTGCATGTGTAAGTTTACTAATAACTAATAGAAAGGCTAGGACCAAACCTATATGTTTATGGAGTGGGTAGACTCATCTAGGCATTTTCAGCGCCTTGCTTTGGTATTAAGCTACATTAAC
>NW_027669501.1:0-1000 GCF_964212035.1 Myotis nattereri | reverse complement strand
CTCCCCTCTCCTCTCTCCTCTCCTCTCCTCTCCTCTCTCCTGTCCTGTCCTCTCCTCTCCTCCCCTCCCTTCTCCCCTCCCCTCCCCTCCCCTCCACTCTCCTCTCCTCTCTCTCCTCTCCTCTCCTCTCCTCTCCTCTCCCTTCCCCCCCTCCTCTCCACTCCCCTCCCCTTTCCCTTTCCTCCTCCTCCTCCTCCTCCTCCTCCTCCTCCTCCTCCTCCTCCTCCTCCTCCTCCTTCTTCTTCTTCTTCTTTCTCTCTCTCTCTCTCTCTCTCTCTCTCTCTCTCTCTCTCTCCCAGGTATATGTGTCATTCCCAGGTCCTTTTAGTAATAAACCTGGATCTTCTCATTTTCCTGATGGTTTTTGCTGACGACATCTTGCAACACAAAAACCGCTAGAGCCAGTCCAACCACAACTTTGGTGACTAATAAGCTGGATTTGGCAAGGAACACATACAAAATGACCTGGTCTCCAAGCACTGACTAGTGGCTCCAGAGCACTTCCAGGGACATCTGCATGGATGGCTAGAGAAATGGGTCATAGGGCCTTGAATAAGGAGTGGGGTGGTAAATGGGGAGGGTCATGACATTTCTGTGAGTACACGTGTGAGAATATATATCTGCTGTTTGCTTTGCATGTGTTGTGTGTAAATTACAAAGCTTATTGTACACACACCCAAGTATATACATGTAGAAACACACATGGATATTCTGCCATATACCTGGGATAGAGTTCATGACTTTTTAAACAGGTGAGTGCATGGGTATGGCAGCAGGCACAGTGACTGTTCAGGAATTTTCAAAGAAATTGGTTAGGTGTTTCCCCACTCCTTTTTACTGCAGTGGTAAGTACAATTCTCTCAACTTCTTACTATTAACAAGAATTAACTACATTTTAATTCCCATGCTTTTTGAGAAAGAGTGCATTTTATAGAAAGCCATAGTAATTATACTTCTGTGCCTGGCATAGAGTGGGTGTCCTAGGTTTATACATACATAG
>NW_027669502.1:0-4315 GCF_964212035.1 Myotis nattereri | reverse complement strand
CAAGGGAAAGTATATAAGTATCACTCAGGTGAAATAGACTTTGCAAAATCATGGAGATGGTACGAGGATGGCTGAAGACAGAAAACAATGCAGTAGCTAAAGGCTTCTGTGGACCAGCGCTCCCAGCTGATGGTGACAGTGAGCTGATGTCCTGTCTGTCCACTGCTGCCCTCACAGTAGCATCCAAGACGTCAGAGGACCTCAGCACGGTCCTAAAACGTCGCTCTGGGCTGAACCCCGGCTGAGCAACATCGATCCGATTATTTGAGATGCTGAGTGGAGCAGTAAATTCTTCAAAACACAGAACACATCTAAAAAGGGACTGCTCTGCAAAAGCCAAGATTCTGTGCTCTGACTCAGAAGGTGGAGACAAGGGCAGCAGATTTAAAGTTCGCTGCCCAAAAATGAGTCTTAAAAATCTCACTTGACAGGAGGTGCGCAGTTTCGGAAGCATAGCGACCGCTGATGAGTTCTGCGCTGCACAAGGGCATGGTCTACAAGCCTGCAGGTGCGAGAGAGGGGGCGGCACTGGGCCCAGGGCCTCACTTAGCACAGACACCCTGCCCAGGGACCTGGGCGTGGATGCCCCAAGCCTCCCTAACACTGCGCTGCGCTGGAGTCAGGTCCAGCGGCTGGGACAACTGGTCTCCTTTAAAGTCAGAATCCAGGTTGGCTACTTTAAGCTTGGCTTGGAATTTGGGTCAGGAGGAGGGGTCCACTGTGGGTCATCTGGCCTTTAGCTACCGTTTTTCTGTTTGTTTTTTGAATTTCAGACATGAAGGCAGGTACATTGTGAAGACACTGATGGATTAGAAATCCCCACTGTCTGAGAAAAGGAGGGGCTAGTGAGAAGCAGGTTTGATGTCAGAGGAGGTCCAGAATCTCAGGCGTTTACAGCAAGCCGGCCGGGATGATGAAGACTTGGCCTTGTCCTCACTTCCACTTCTGCAAAAGCGACTCTTTATGCGCCCAGTTGCTAAATTGTGATCCCCCGATAACCCAAGAGAGGAAGGAAAAACAAAACAAAACAGCAAATAAATGAAATGAGTAACAAATGACTGCGTCAGCTAAATGTTCTTGGGCAATCAGAGTCCTGTCCTGCCCAGGAGAGTTGGAAACAATACCCACGGCACAACCAGAATCAGGACTCGGTGAACCATTATGCTCTGACCCCACTTAATTAATTTAGTGGCATCCTTGTGCCCAGGCTTTACTTAGCACGTGAGGAGGATTCTCTATTGCTCTAGGAGCCAATGCCTTAGACTATTTTTCAATTTCAATGTGTTAAATTATTAAATAAGAATGTTTATTGGTTTAGGACCCAGTTTTTCTTAGTCCTCCACCCTAGTGACAAGCTCCCTGGCAACTTGGCTCTCACACAACTAACTCCTGCTCCTGTTCAAACACCTTGGGACACTTCCTGGGGTGCTTCTGGCTGCTGCAGTGGGACAGGCCACCTGAACTGCTCACTAATAGTCCTTGTGCATCTCAAACAGCCTCTTATGGAAGGATGAGTTTGAAATTGCTCTTTTTCAGACCAAAACCCTGTCAACATCAAGAATTATTCCCATTTAGATCCCTACGCATCCTCTACTGCAAACTTACACTTCATGACCTTTAAATTATGGAGTCTCATCAGAGCAGACAATTGGCCTAACTTCCTGAACATGTCATGTACATGAGCGTAACTGACTTATCTGATTTCTGACTTAGGATTCAAGTTCATAGCAGGTCCACTGTTATTTCTCTCTCCACAGCACCACCTGGTGGCCACAGCTCACACCACAGGAGAAGGAGCCCACTACCAGTGATGGTGAACCTTTTGAGCTCAGCGTGTCAGCATTTTGAAAAACCCTAACTTAACTCTGGTGCTGTGTCACATATAGAAATGTTTTGATATTTGCAACCATAGTAAAACAAAGACTTATATTTTTGATATTTATTTTATATATTTAAATGCCACTTAACAAAGAAAAATCAACCAAAAAAATGAGTTTGCGTGTCATAGGATCGCCATCACTGCACTATGCAATGCTGGTGCCCCAGGCTTGGTCAGCACCTTCAGGGACCAAAGCAGCCTCAACTGCAGGCAGTGCTCACAGTGGTTAAGAGTTCAGGCTCTGTAATCTGTCAGACACAGGTTCAGATCCCAGCCCCACCCATCATTCTCTGGGCAAGTGCTTATCTTTGTCAAGCCTCACTTTCCCAGCCCTGAAAAGGGGACAGGAATCGTACCTACCTCACATGGCAGTTGGAACTAAAGGAGAGACGTAAAGTGTGAAACTAGCTAAAGGGTGCTGAGCCCAGAAAGAGCCCCCATTACATGGCCGCCGTTACTAATATCTACCACTGACCTGCTCATTCGTGGATCCAAACAGTTGTTTCTTTATCTTTTTAAAAAAATTTTTATTTTATTGCTTAAAGCCGTGGTCGGCAAACCGCGGCTCTCGAGCCACACGCAGCTCCCTGCCCTTCCCCTCCACCCCCTGAGTGTGGCTCCTCCACAAAACACCACATGCGGGCATGCACATACAGTGCGATTGAGACTTTGTGGCCCATGCACAGAAGCCTGTATTTTGTGAAAGAGCCGGTATTTTGTGGAAGAGCCACACCCAAGGAGCCAAAGAGCAGCATGTGGCTCGTGAGCTGCAGCCCGCGGAGCCGCAGTTTGCTGACCACTGGCTTAAAGTATTACAAAGAGTAGTACATGTTTCCTTTTTTCCCCATTGACCTTCCCCCGGCCTCCCCTAACCCCAGTATCTTGAGTCCATTGGTTATGCTTATATGCATGCATACAAGTCCTTCGGTTGATCCCTTACCTCCCCCACCAACCCTCCCTAGCCTTCCCGCTGTAGTCTGACAGTCTGTTCCATGCTGCTCTGCCTCTGTATCTATTTTTGTTCACCAGTTTATAATGTTCTTTATTATCCATAAATGAGTGAGATGATATGGTATTTTCCTTTCATCGACTGGCTTATTTCACTTAGCATAATGCTCTCCAGTTCCATCCATACTGTTGCAAATGGTAAGAGCTCCTTTTTTACAGCAGCATAGTATTCCATTGTGTAGATGTACCACAGTTTTCTAATCCATTCATCTGCTGATGGGAATTTAGGCTGTCTCTAAATCTTAGCTATGGTAAATTGTGCTGCTATGAACATAGGGGTACATATATCCTTTCTGGTTGGTGTTTTTGGTTTCTTGGGATATATTCCTAGAAGTGGGATCACTGGGTCAAATGGGAGTTCCATTTTTAACATTTTAAGGAAACTCCATACTGTTATCCACAGTGGCTGCACCAGTCTGCATTGCCACCAGCAGTGCAGGAGGGTTCCTTTTTCTCCACATCCTCGCCAGCATTTGTCATTTGTTGAATTGTTGATGATAGCCATTCTGACAGGTGTGAGATGGTACCTCATTATCATTTCGATTTGCATCTCTCTGATGATTAGTGACTTTGAGCATGTTTTCATATGTCTCTTGGCTTTCTGAATGTCCCCTACTGAAAAGTGTCTATTCAGGTACTTTGTCCACTTTTTATTGGATTGTTTATCTTCATTTTGTTAAGTTGTATGAGTTCCCTGTAAATGTTGGAGATTAAACCATTATTGGTGATAACATTGGCAAATACGTTCTCCTATGCAGTGAGCTTTCTTGTTGTTCTATTGATAATTTTGGGGTTTTTTTTGCTGTTCAGAAACTTTTTATTTTGATGTAGTCCCATTTGTTTATTTTCTCTTTAGTTTCCGTTTCCCTAGGTGCTGCATTGGTAAAAATATTGCTACCACAAATGTCTGCTATTTTGCTGCCTATTGCTTCTTCTAAGATTTTTATGGTTTCCTATCGTAAAATCCTTTATCCATTTTGAGTTTACTTTTGTGTATGGTGTAAGTTGGTGGTCTAGTTTCTTGTTTTTTGCAAGTATCTGTTCAGTTTTCCCAACACCATTTATTGAAGGGACTCTCTTGCCTCCTTTGTCAAACATTAATTGAGCATACTGGCTTGTGTTGATTTCTGGGTTTTCTGTTCTGTTCCACTGGTCTTTATGTTTACTCTGGTGCCAGTACCAGGCAGTTTTGAGGACAGTGGCTTTGTAGTATAGCTTGCTATCTGGTATTGTGATCCCTCCTATATTGTTCTCTCTCAAGATCGCTGCAGCTATTTGGGGCCTTTTTTATTCCAGATGAATTTTTGGAGAGTTTGTTCTATATCTTTGAAGTATGCAATTGGTATTTTAATGGGGATTGCATTGAATTTACAGATTGCTTTGGGTAGTATGGGCATTTTAATGATTTTGATTCTACCAATCCATGAA
>NW_027669503.1:0-4400 GCF_964212035.1 Myotis nattereri | reverse complement strand
TTTTGTATATCCGCTGAAGCCGTCTGCATAATTCTTGTCAACAAGACAGGTGTCAAGGCAAGTGTCATTCGTAGGATGCTCCCATGTCTACAGAGCAGCTGAGTGGTCTCTGGATTCTCTCTGTAGCTGCACCTGTCTAAACGTTGAGCCCAGTGTGACATTCATTCATTTATTCGGAAGCAGATCTGTAAACATTTTCTTTGCTCGAATTGTTCTGAATGAGAGTCTCTTCTGTGTCCCTATTGCTGTCCTTAACCGTAAAAATTCTTTTCCCACTGGTGCTTTTGGAAATTGGTTGAAATTCATGAAGACACCAGCATGTGTCTTAGGAACGGAAGGTCAGACTCTCCATCAGGAAGGACAAGGAAACCCTGGACACAGGAGGCAGCTTGCTCTGGGGGAGCTGACTTGGCTGGATTTGGAGCCCCACCAATTCTGGCCTCCTGTCGTCAGTTCTCTGACTTCAGTTCTCTGCTTTCGAAAATGGGAGGCACATGGGGACCATTGTGGGATTAGAACAATACATGTAAAGTGCCTGAATTATGGAAGACAACTAGGTTTTTTTTAGTTCTTATTATGCAGATGTTTATTTAACAAAAAATAATCCATTTTTCCCTTTTATCAACCATTTTGATCACTGTGAGATTTTACACTGTCTGGCCAGGTGTCAGGCTGTGTTTAACATTTGTGTAGCTGGAGGTGACAAAGGCTCCAACCACCTCTGAAGTCTCTGCTTTTGTTTTTCCTGCTGCCTTCAGATTACCCTAAGAATTCCTTCTCAGATAGAGTTTGCTTCGTGCAGTGCGATTAGTTGGCATGCACTCATAGTTCAGAGGGCTGGAGAGTGTCACCCCCAGGGGCAATGGTAAGATTTCTGGGAGGAGGTGGGGAAGGCATAGTTTTCTTTACTAAAATGAGAGGAGAAACTGTGAAAGGTGAGATGGGAAAAAAATAATCACAGATGACTCCTCAGGCAGATCAAATTTGAAAAGAGCACCTAGAAGGAACAGAATTTAGAAATTAATTTTCTCAAATACTTTGTAAACACTTACATACTCTTGAAAAGTCTTCATGTGCCCTGTTTTCCAATGTTCTCAAATTTTCCATCAGGGAAGGTCTGCATGGATAGGAAGGAGAAGCAAAGCCTTCTGAGCTCTGGTAACTGTGGGAACAAATGAAGAGATTGAGGACAGGGAACTGCAGATGCCTCCTGTCCCCTCCTCTGCAGCCAGGACTCTCAGAGGGGAGAGGGGGACACACAGACACTGGGGTTAGAAGTGGAGGGCTGAGGACTGCTCCCCTGGGATTATCTGGGCAGACTGGGAGCCCCCAGGAGAACTGCTGCATGTCCTCACTCTCTGGGTGAGTAGAACTCCAGAGGGAAACTTGGAGTAGGACCCCACACATGGACCCAGACTAGCTACTCCCTGAGCGACAATAGGAGATACAAAGACTCTGCCCCTGTTGCCAGAAAAACAAAATAGCTCCGCCTCCCATCCCATATAACACCAATGGGAAAGGCACTGGGTTCATTTAAAGACAGGATTCAGTTCATGAGGCTGAACTCAGATATTAAATTGAGCTAAATATTTTCTTTTGCTCTTGTCCCCTCTATCCCCTGGTGGGGGACTCAAGAGAAAATCCATTTAGAAATAAATAAATAAGCTATATTTTTTTCTGCACATTAAACATACTAAATATATTTGCAACTTTGATCCGTACTTATCTTTATTCATACAAAACTGTAACTCTATCTGACATTTCTTCTTAAAGGTTTTTCTTCCTCGCTACAATGTGCAAAGGAAATTTCTTATTATAAAAATCGTGCTGTGGTTTCAGCTGTTGTGTTTCTGTGAAGTAAGCTGAGCTTCTTTCACCAGATACTGAGCAGGGGTCTTGTGAAAATAGCATAAAGGCTCTTGTGAGGGGAGAACCCTTCCTAGTATCTAGTGACAAAAGTAATTCAGAATTTGTATATATTTCTTAAAAAGAAACCTTCAAAAGTCATTGCTGAATTCCCATTCAGCACTGGGAACTCTTTGGTCCTAGCACAGGCCTAGGCACCTTCTGAGAGGGAGATCCAGTACTGAAAAGGTCAGTTCTAGAAATGTCTGTAAAACATACATTTGGCAAATGAATGAACAAAGAAGCAAAGAAACACTCATAGAGAAGATGTTCCACTCTGCTGACTTAAAGTTTGCTTTCCAAAGGAGGTTTGAAGCTTCCTACTGTTTTTTCAGCTCCTTTGGATTTTTAAAAGGCAGAACCTTTGAAGTCTAATGGGAGAAAGACAAGAAAGTGCTGGGCATTCAGAATCATGGGCAGTGGGAATATTGGGGAACCTCAGACCAGTCACTTTATCTCCCTGAACCAGTTTCATTCTGCAAAATAACTAATGTGTGTGGTTTGTTTTTTTTTAAAAATATATATTTTTATATATTAAATCCATTGGGGTGACATTGGTCAACAAAAACATATAGGTTTTAGGTGTGGGTTCTATGTTACAGGATCTGTATATTGCACCTTGTGACCAACACAGGAAGCAACACCAGGCTGGTGAACAGGAGATGAGGTGTAAGGGCGCATCATGGCTCAACTGGCCACCTGAGGCCAAAGGACTGGCCTGTGAAGGACCAGGAACAGGAGCAACATCCTGGCGTGAACCTGGTCTGCAGTCAGAACCCTCTCCTCCCCGAGGCAGGTCACAAAGCAGCTACTGCATTTCTGAACAAGAAATTGAGACGCGGGTTTTGACCAAAAAAATAAGATATTTTAAAAATTCATGAATCTATGTGGGATGTCCTAAAGAGGATGAAGATATCATATGTATGTACGTGTTAATGAATCAGGTTTACTACAAAAAAAAATTTATGAAATCTGAAAGAGCTCTTTGCTCAGGAAATCATTCAGCAAGTGTGTGCTGTCTACCTGGGTCTTGGTGGTGGGGCCTTCACAGGTCACCTTTCAGGTGCTGAGAGGGCCTGAGAGACAGACAGGTGAACAAGAACCAAGGCCACACTTTATTTCAGAAGATAGGAAGAGCCATGAAGAAAATAGACTTAGCTTATATGACTAGGGAGCCACAGGGACACAAAAGATTTCTATTGGTGCCCTGACCTATGACCTTAAACGCAGTGGTGCACGGGACAAAGTGTGGGGTCCCAGGTGCTGTGTGTCAGAAACCTGAGGTGGTTCATTGGGTTGCCCTCCTCCCAGGAGGCCTCGGGGGCCTGCTCATGGGGAGGTGGCAGAATCCATTCCTTATAGCACAGTTCCCTTCTGTGTCCCTGCCAAAGCCACTCCCAGCTTCCTGGGGCTCCCAAAAATCTTGGCCTTTGATCCCTTCCTCCAGCCTCAAAGCCAGCAACTCAAGTGGAGTCCCTCCCTGGCTTCTCTGCCCCTCCTTCCCACCCAGTTTTCACTTTGAAGAACACCTGGTTACTGAGGGCCAGGACCCAGGAGAGCCACACCTCCTGTGGTTTCTGTAGAGGGCCTTTGGTATGTTGGGGTCAATAAATGTTTATTCACTGATTTTTAACAACAACACCACCAGAAAACTTGAGAGGTTGGCCCACATGGCTGACCTGGCATGGTGGCTAGGTTACCTCTATGACCTGTCTTAGCATTCTGACCTCTGTTAGTATTGTGACCTACTGCCAGGTGATATACCATAGGGCTACATGGGGGCTCCCGAGCAGAGTGACTCCCTAGCAGGCTCAGGAAAGGGCTCCCCAACATGTTTAAACTGAGACATGGCTGTTGAGACAGAGCTGGCCCCATGGAGACCTGGGGAAGCCACCTCCAGGAGAGGCAGTGCCCCAGGGCAAGGACAGCCAGGCTGGATGGGAACAGCAGAGGCTGGGGGGCGGGTGGGGGACATAGAGGACCCTAGTGTGGGTTGAAATTGCTGTCACAGCAGGAAGGCTTTTAGGCATGAGAATAGGGGGATCTGATTTATATTTTTTAAAGATCACTCGGTGATTTGACATTTGAAATGATATTTGACATGTGTCCTGAGAGCCCGGGAGGATTTGGGCAGATGAAGACGGTGAGATGTGCTTCAGGTGCAGACAGTGGACACGGCCTGGAGGCAGGACAGATGAACACTGGGGACCAGAGCACATGCCTCGCAGAGCCTGTGAGTGATGGGACCAGGCAGGGAAACAGAAGACCCTGCATGGATGGGGCAGGGCAGGGGGAAGGGGTCCTTCCATGGAGGGGGCAGGGTAGGGGAGGCAGTGAAACCTCCATGGAGGGGGCAGGGCAGGGAGGAGAGAGGACCCTCCATGGAGGGGAAAGGAAGGGAGGAGAAGGGACCCTCCATGGAGGGGAGAGGGCATGGAGGAAAGGGGACCCTCCATGGGGGGGACAGGCAGGGAGGAGAGGAGACCCTCAATGGA
>NW_027669504.1:0-5572 GCF_964212035.1 Myotis nattereri | reverse complement strand
GCTACTAGGATCAATGAGGATAGAAGCACAGTGGCTGATAGTGGTAACGCTAACCCTTTATTTTTATTTATTTATTGAAATATATTTTTATTGATTTCAGAAGGGAGAGAGAGGGAGCAAGAGATAGAAACATCAATGATGAGAGAGAATCATTGATTGGCTGCCTCCTGCACGCCCCCCAGCAGGGACCGAGCACCCAACCTTGTCATATGCCCTTTCCCGGAATGGAACCTGGGACCCTTCAGTCTAAAAGCTGATGCTCTATCCACTGAGCGAAACCAGCTAGGGTTAACCCTTTTGTTTTAATACATTTTTATTGATTTCTCAGAGGAAGGGAGACAGAGAAAGAGAGACAGAGAGAGAGAGAAACATTAATGATAAGAGAGTATCACTGGTCAGCTGCCTCCTGCATGCCCCCTTACTGGGACCGAACCCACAACAAACTGGACCCGTGCCCTTGACTGGAATGGAACCTAGGACGTTTCAGTCCCCAGGCTTACACTCTATCCACTGAGTAAGCCAGCTAGGTCTGACCCTTGCTGTATTTATTTATTTTCTTAGTCAGTTAGTTAATTATTATTAACCTTTATTGTAGACCTGAGGTATCTTCAAATGTGTTTGCTTACTCAGTTTCCTGTCATCCTTTCTATGCAGTTGTCCTTATTTGGTATTCTGTATTACTGTGTATCTTCATGATACTCTTATTACCATTTCCTGTGGGATGTTTTTCTCATGAGTAGCTGTGTACTTACTCTTGAATGGGGAAAGTTTCTCTATCTCTGATTCTGCCATCTTGCTGATGTCAGTCTCCTAGGCCTTTTGCCCGTCATCTCAATTGTCCTTTGTTGTTTTACCACAGTTTTGACAATCCATCTTTTTAGTTTTTCTTTTAAGATTTGCATCATTTATCCCATGCAGTGGCTCAACTGGGATTTAGGAGGCAGAATCCTTTGTATATCACAAGAGAAACATGACTTTATCACTGACAGGCTAGACCAGCCGTGGGCAAACTACAGCCTGTGGGCCGGATCCGGCCCGTTTGAAATGAATAAAACTATTGAAAAAAAAGACGGTATCCGTTAATATAATGATGTTTACTTTGAATTTATATTAGTTCACACAAACACTCCATCCATGCTTTTGTTCCGGCCCTCCGGTCCAGTTTAAGAACCCATTGTGGCCCTCGAGTCAAAAAGTTTGCCCACCCCTGGGCTAGACCCAGAGGCAGTCTTGCCTTGGTGAAGGACTGCGGGGGCGGTTTTAATGTCTGGGCTTTGCTACATTCATAACTAGGAACCCATTTTGTTCAACAATGTTTTGTTACCATTGCCCACTCCTCACCCAATTCTACTTCTTCTTGCTTAATGCTGACACTTTTCAGTTTGTTTGTTTTTTTATTTTTTAAAATATATATTTTATTGATTTTTTTTACAGAGAAGTGAGAGGGATAGAGAGTTAGAAACATCGATGAAAGATATCGATCAGCTGCCTCCTGCACGCCCCCTACTTGGCATGTGCCCGCAACCAAGGTACATGTCCTTGATCGGAATCGAACCTGGAACTCTTCAGTCCGCAGGCCGATGCTCTATCCACTGAGCTAAACCAGTTCGGCACTTTTCAGTTTTAATAGTGATCATTCTGTTGGGATTCCCAGCCTGTGGATAACTTTAACCTCTGTTAACTTGGAACTCTACCTCTTTCAAACATCTCGCTTTACTGCACTCCAATATTGTTCCGTGCCTGCAGGCATTACAGTGCACATGAATTATTACATTGACGCTGAACATCACATGCTCTAATAGGATTGATCATTTATGGTTTTGAACACACTGGAATTATTCTACACAGACTCACATTGCCAGCATGAAAGGTCTTAAAGGAAGCCATTTGTGGAGTAATAACGGGCAGACCCTGCCTCTCTTCTTTTTGTGCCAGCCTATGCTTCTGTCCTCTCTTGGTGAGATTTTCTTCATTCGGTGACCTTTTGAGTCATGTTATATATATAACAGCCATTTCCTGAGAGTCTGACGCCATCGGCCTGAAAATCATTGTATGAAATCATGTCCAGGCTCTAACCGGTTTGGCTCAGTGGATAGAGCATGGGCCTGTGGACTGAAACGTCCCAGGTTCAATGCTGGTCAAGGGCATGTACCTTGGTTGCAGGCAATCCCCAGTGGGGGTGTGTGCAGGAATCGGCTGGTCGATCTTTCTCCTGTTTCTGACTTTCTATCCCTCACCCTTCCTCTCTGTAAAAAATGAATAAAATATATTTAAAATAAAAAAAGAAATCATGTTCAGACATGACAGATAAACATCTGTGTTGAAGATATTCTGTTTTTATCAGGTCAACATGCACTTCACCTACATTTCCTTTTGTTCAGGTTGCTGCTGTGGAGAAGACAATGTGGAGGCCCCGACGGAACAAAAGGTTTCTGTTAGATTGTCACAGGCAAGGAATCCCAAGTTACCGTTGTCTTCCCAGAGGAGTCACCCCTGTGAGAGTTGTGGGCTAGTCCTGGGAAACATTTTCCGCGTGATGGAGCTGCAGGGAACACAACACAGACAGATACTGTTGAGGTGTGGAGCGTGTGCAAAAAGATTTTCTTTGTGTGCAAAATTTCACGAGCAGCATGAGAGAGAGCAGACTTACATCAGAGGTTTGGAAAGGATGTCACTTGCAAACAGCTGCAATTTCAGTGTGTCCCAGAATCATTTCACCAGTGTGGAGGTTGGGCAGAGTGTCTTTACTGAATCTGGACATGTCCACCTAAAGGCTACGCAGACCGGGGACAGTCCAACTGCTATTTTG
This sequence comes from Myotis nattereri, assembly GCF_964212035.1. Classification (NCBI taxonomy): domain Eukaryota; kingdom Metazoa; phylum Chordata; class Mammalia; order Chiroptera; family Vespertilionidae; genus Myotis; species Myotis nattereri. The sequence goes on along the minus strand of NW_027669504.1, from coordinate 2,763 downwards.
ATGTGTGGCATGACGTTTCAAAGTAGAAAAAATTATTTTAGCCGAAAAGGATGTAAGAAAGATATTAGTTGCACCCACACGTTTATTGAGGAAAAAGATTTCCATCTTGGAAGTGGGTGTTGTGTGCGCTCTGAATGTGGAAAATATTTTACCACATTTTCTGGCTTTCATTATCAACAGAGAGGTCACACTGGAAAAAAGCATTACAAATTCAGTGAAAGTGGGAAATCTTTTACCTCTAAGAACATCCTTCAGCAACATCAGAGAGTTCATATGGGAGAAAAGCCTTATAAATGCAGTGAATGTGGGAAATCTTTTTCCCGGAGCATTGCCCTTCGTTACCATCAGACAGTTCATATAGGAGAAAAGCCTTATAAATGCAGCGAATGTGGAAAATCTTTTAAAGGTCGAAAAAGTCTCCTATATCATCAGAGAGTTCACAGTGGAGAAAAGCCTTACCAATGCAGTGAATGTGGGAAATCTTTTATCCAGAACATTAATCTTCGTTTTTATCAGAGAGTTCATACAGGAGAAAAGCCATATCAATGCAGTGAATGTGGAAAATCTTTTACCACTAAAAGTGTTCTTGATCGACATCAGAGAGTTCATACGGAAGAAAAGCCTTATAAATGTAGTGAATGTGGGAAATATTTTACCCAGAGCACTCAGCTTCGTCGTCATCAGGCAGTTCATACGGGAGAAAAGCCTTATAAATGCAGCGAATGTGGAAAGTCTTTTAAAGGTCGAAAAAGTCTCCAATATCATCAGAGAGTTCACACAGGAGAAAAGCCTTACCAATGCAGTGAATGTGGGAAATCTTTTACCCAGAGCACTAAGCTTCATCGTCATCAGGCAGTTCATACAGGAGAAAAGCCTTATCAGTGCAGTGAATGTGGGAAATCTTTTACCCAGAGCACTACCCTTCGTTACCATCAGAAGTACATACAGGAGAAAAGCCTTATAAATGCAGTGAATGTGGAAAATCTTTTATCACTAAAACCGTCCTTGATGGACATCAGAGAGTTCATACAGGAGAAAAGCCTTATAATTGCAGTGAATGTGGAAAATCTTTTACCACTAAAAGAACCCTTGATCGACATCAGAGAGTTCATATGGGAGAAAAGCCTTATCAATGCAGTGAATGTGGGAAATCTTTTACCCAGAGCACTACCCTATGTTACCATCAGACAGTTCATACAGGAGAAAAGCCTTATAAATGCAGTGAATGTGGAAAATCATATAAAAGTAGCAAAGGGCTCCAATATCATCAGACAGTTCACACTGGAGAAAAGCCATATCAATGCAATGAATGTGGAAAATCGTTTTCCACTAACACTGACCTTCATAGACATCAGAGAGTTCATACGGGAGAAAAGCCTTATCAGTGCAGTGAATGTGGGAAATCTTTTGCCCGGAGCACTGCCCTTCGTTACCATCAGACAGTTCATACAGGAGAAAAGCCTTATAAATGCAGTGAATGTGGAAAATCTTTTAGACATAGAAAAAGTCTCTTATATCATCAGAGAGTTCACACTGGAGAAAAGCCTTACCAATGCAGTAACTGTGGGAAATCTTTTACGCGGAGCACTCTGCTTCGTCGTCATCAGGCAGTTCATACAGGAGAAAAGCCATATCAGTGCAGTGAATGTGGAAAATGTTTTACCACTAAAACCCTCCTTGATCGACATCGGAGAGTTCATACAGGAGAAAAGCCTTATAAATGCACTGAGTGTGGTAAATCTTTTACCCAGAGCAGTACCCTTCGTTACCATCAGACAGTTCATACAGGAGAAAAGCCTTATAAATGCAGTGAATGTGGAAAATCTTTTAAACATAGAAAAAGTCTCCTATATCATCAGAGAGTTCATACAGGAGAAAAGCCATATCAATGCAGTGAATGTTGAAAATCTTTTATCACTAAAACCGTCCTTGATGGACATCAGAGAGTTCATACAGGAGAAAAGCCTTATAAATGCACTGAGTGTGGGAAATCTTTTACCCATAGCTCTGCCCTATGTCATCATCAGAGACTTCATACAGGAGAAAAGCCATATATATGCAGTGAATGTGGAAAATCTTTTACCACTAAAACAATCCTTGATCGACATCAGAGAGTTCATACAGGAGAAAAGCCTTATAAGTGCACTGAATGTGGGAATTCCTTTAAAAAGAGCAGTGGTCTTCAGTGTCATCAGAGAGTTCACACTGGAGAAAGCTATTAAGAGTGTAATTAATGTGAGGTATCTCTCAGCCAAATTTCTAAATTCCCTCTCCGCATAAGAGTACAAATGTGAGAAATTTCTTACATGTGTAGGAAATGTAATTTCTTCGGTCTTAACAATAGTACAAGAAAATTAGTGAGTCCTCATTTTTCTGAATTGTATCATACATTTAATCACCTACATTATGCAAAGTTCCCATAAGTGTTTTTGCTGTTGTGTTTCCGTGTTTTTATGTTGGAACACTATGTAATTATGTTGCACGTTCTAACATACAGGATGTACTGCCAGATCTGTGTCACTGCATATTTCTGTTGCTGAAGGTAATTCACCTGAACCACCTGTATGGTCCCTACAGATGGCATCCGTCACCGTCCTCCTGTCCCCAGGGAAGCTAAGTCAGACTCTGATTTGTTGACGGAAATGAGGAATACCTGAGCCCTTAGTTCTTTCCTCCTTCCCTGTCTTGTGTTGCCAAATAGGTCTCAGTACAGTTGGCCGCAGTAAACATGTTGCAGAGGGACTGCCATTTTCAGGGACACAC
>NW_027669505.1:0-6196 GCF_964212035.1 Myotis nattereri | reverse complement strand
AGAGAATTCCCATAGTAGATCAACTACTAGGCTAAAAGTTGTTTAGGTAAAATCTAATAATCACTTTATATCAGTGTACATGTATATGTTCTTTACTAAAAAAATATTTTATTGATTTCTGAGAGGAAGGGAGAGAGAAACATCAATGATGAGAGAGAATCATTGATTGGCTGCCTCCTGTATGCCCCCACACTGGGGATTGAGCCAGCGACCCTGGTATGTGTCTTTGAAGAGAGTAAAACCTGAGACCCTTCAGTGCCTAGCTGATATACTGTCCACTGAGCTAAACTAGTCAGGGCTATTTATACTTTTTTTTAAATGATTACAAACACTTCAAAAGCAAGATTTCAGGAGATTGATTGAGCAATATAAAAAATTCAAACCCTCTGTCAGAAAATAATATGAGCAGGGTAACAGCAAAAGTAGTAGCAAAATATTTGCAATGAATGTGTATCAGAGCAAAAAAAAAAAATGTCTTCATGTTACAGAGAAGTTTTTGAAATCAACAAGAAAAAACTAACTTGAAAGTAGATTAAGTACATTTTGGATATGTGCAAGTGACCAATGGACACAGGAAAAGTACTTAGTATCCTTGGTAGGAAAAGGAATTTAAGTTAAAAGAGGAAAATAATATTTTCCATCCACAAGGTTTGTGAAGATGACCAGTGATTATCCTTATACTGCTGCTTAAAGTTTAAGTTGCTTTTGACTTTTCCATAGGCAATTTGGTACCGAGTACCACATTTAAAAATATATGTATATTCCCTACACCCATCAATTCTATTTATACTAAAGTATCTTTATGAAATAATTAGATAAATTACATAGTTTGTTTCATTCAGCACTGCTTAAAAGAGCAATATAATAATAAGAAAAAAATCAATTTGGTTATACATACACACAAACAGATTATGATCTTGTCTTAGCCAAAAATAGGTGCAAAATAAGATAAAATTTATTTCTGAGCATTTGTATTAAAAATGAGCATTTCTTTAAAAAAATCTGATTTCTGCAATGAACATGTACAAAAGTTCCAGTAAATATTATTATGAATGAAATCATCCTGGGTAAGAGCAATAATATGAATCCTGCACAGATAAAATTGATTGCTCACTTCCTGTTTTGTGGACTTATTTTTGAAATTCTTTTGAGGATTGGTATCTTCAGAAGGAAAGGGAATCTTTTTTACATTTATTTTTATTGTTGACACTGTTACAGATGTTCCCCTTCCTTTCCCCCCTCTTAGTGCCTTTCCACCCAGCCCCCTTCAGCCTTCACTTCATAGTTGTCTGTGTCCATGGGCTATGCAAATATGCATATATGTTCTTTGGCTAATCTCTTTGAGTCCCCCCAATTCCCTCCCTCCCTCTGAGATCTGTCAGACTGTTCCATGTATCCATGCCTCTGGTCCTATTTGTTTGTTAATTTATTTTGTTCCACAGGTAAATGAGATCATATGGTATTTGTCTTTCTCTGACTGGCTTATTTTTGCTCAGCATAATAATCTCTAGGTCCATCCATGTTGTCACCAAGCATATAAGAGTTCCTTCTTTTGTACAGCAGCGTAGTATTCCACGGTGAAAATGTACTACATCTTTATCTACTCATCTGCTGATGGGCACTTGGGCTGCTTTTTGTCTGTGCCTGTAGAGTGTATGCATACATCTAATTACACACATATGTGTTTTACTTTATATAGCTTTACTATACATAATATGTAAATGATTATAGATTAATCATTTTAGTTGTGTACTTATGAAAATCAAAAATGGCGCCCAGTATAACTCCATTGGTTGGAGTGTTGCCTGGTACCCCTCTAGTACACTCAAAGGTCGCAGGTTCATTCCAGGTCAGGACACATATCTAGATTGTGGGTTTGATCCCTGGTCGGGGTACCTATGGGAGAGAACTGATCGATGCTTCGCCTTCACATAGATATTTTTCTCTCTCTCATTCCCCTCTCTTCCTCCCTCTTTCTCTACAATTAATTAAAAATATTTTTAAGTTAAATAATTTATTTTTGTCTTATTTATGACAGATGTCTCCTATTTGTTCCATTTTTGTCCCCCTCAACCCAGCCTCCACCCCACCACAGGCTTTTCCCATACTACTGTCTCTGTCCATGGCTTATGAATATATGTATATATGTTCTTTGGTTAATCTCTTCCTGTTCCCCCATCTCCACCCTGAGATCTGTTACTCTGTTCCATGCATTCATACCTCTGGACATATTTTGTTCATCAGTTTATTTTGTTCATTAGATTCCACATATAAGTGAGATACGTGATATTTGTCTTTCTCTAACTGGCTTATTTCTTTAAAAAATAGAACATATCAGTGATTATTCCTATTCCAGAAGTGTCATTTTAACTTATAGAAGTTTTCTTAAAAAATATTGAACTCTCCCACTATGTTTATTCATTCTTTCAATCCATCTTTACATGAAACATAACCTGAATATCTATTATGGAGCAGACATAGTCTACACAGGACCCTTCCAGTCTATCTACCAGGCCCTTTTTTCATCCTTAAAATGTTCATGTTGGCCAATATGAGCAAAATGAGAAACTGAAAATGAAAGTATTAGGACTTAGTCACAGTTGAAGCTTTTTTCTCCCTGGTTTCAAACAAAAGTATTTTTGAAGGTAGGAAATTGTAAGACCTTTTCTTGCCCTTTTGAAAAGTATAATAGTATCAAATAATATTGATCATTGGGAACATCTGTTTTCCATACAATCTGTACATTCAAATATTGGACAAAATGAATCATCCTATTTATTTGAATCCTGCATTTCCTTTGGCTTAAGTTTTCTTGAACATCAAATTACTTTAAAAAATTATTATTTTGCTTTTTTAGTCCTCTTTCCCCCACAAGTTTTTTAAGAACTAAAATTTATTTAAATGCCAACCATTGATTAGAACTGCAAGAGCTCTGTTGTATTCACCATTATTTCACTTAATGTAAGGTACCATGGATGGAATGATGCCAGTATTTTATGTATCACTAAAATTTTTTAATGCTGTCAATAAGTTTTAACACATTCTGAATTAAAAATTGGATTCCAAAGTCAGAAATGTTAAAGTGTGAGAAGATAAGCATGTTAGAATCATTGAAATACTGTCTTCTTTCTGATCCTTAAAACAGGTCTGCAGAATAGATGTAATGATATCATTTTACTTAATTGAAATGTTGTCTTTATAAAGTGGCAGTAATAGTAATAATGATACTAATATTATCTAACAATTATTTTGCCAGTTTTTTGTGTGTGCTAAGAACTATAGTAAACACTTTGCATAGATTCCCATTAAGCAAACAGTGGTGTCCTGGGAAATAATTATTTTTATCTCCATTTTGTTGATGAGGAAATTAAGGCCAAGTGATAGCTAATAAGTGACAGTTAAAATAGGATCAGACTCAAGTTGAACTGAATTCCCAGGTCATGCTCCCTCTAGTCAAATAGGCTGCTCCTTCATTAATGTGGAGAGAAACAAGAATTAATAAATAGTGTACTGTTTTCAGAAGAAAACGACATATTTGTTTTGAATCATAGGGATAAATGTTTACAATTACATGGATAATTTATGTTTTGAGATAGTGCCCTCTAATTTCCTAACGAGTCCTCTGACTCCCATAGGACTCCTCTCCATGTGGCCTGTGCCTATGGCCGTTCAAGGATAGTGAGACTCTTAATAGAGAGACAATGCCTATTGGACCTCCGTGACAGTGAGAAAAAGACAGCTCTGATTCAGGTATGCACTCGCCAACTATGTCAACATGAGATGGGGTTCATTTAATTATTTAGAATAAAATTCAATTCATCTCATTTATCTAAAAGTCATTGGTGAAATTGTGAAATGTTTATTTTGGTTCCTAGAACTTATAATCTCTTTCTTGGCATAACACTGACAGGCCCTACAATATCAGAATGTGAAATGTGCAGCTATTCTGCTAGACTCTAGTGCAGATCCGAATGCAATGGACAACGATGGCAACACCGCTCTGCACTATGCTGTCCTTGGTCACAATAAAGCTATAGTGGAAAAGCTGCTTGTGTGCAAGGCAAATACTGAAGTGAGAAACAAGGTATAGCTCAAGTAACCTTATTTATTAAATATTTGAAATACATGTGTTTAGTTTAGTTAAAGGCATCTTTTTTTTTTTTTAAAAAAAAGTATTTTTGTATTGAGAGAGGAAGGAAGAGAGAGAGAGAAACATCAATGATCAATGATGAGAGAGACTCACCCATTGGCTGCCTCCTGCACATCCCCTACTGAAGATTGAGCCCACAAATCCGGCATGTGCCCTGACCTCTCATCAACCATGTCCTCTAGGTTCTTGGGTCTACACTCAAACACTGAGCCACACCAGCTGGGCACAAGCATTTTCTTTCTCACATACATATACTGAATGTAATATATCAGGCCCTGTCACCATGGAAACACTCCAAAGCCCAATCAGGGGGCTGGGGAAATGTAGTGTCCACCGTAGGGGGCAAAGCTCTGTCTCCCTTCCACCCCAGAAGGAAGAACTTCCTGTTAGTGCCTGGGAGTGGGAGATAGGCTCAGAGCCCACTAAGGCTGAAGGCCTGGGGGAGTGAAGTGATGCTGGGGACTGGCTGCTGTGCTGCCAGGGGCTTAGGAAATGGTGCTGCTGGGGATGGGTGGGAGGAGGAGGCCCAGTACCCAGCAAGGGGAGCTGGGTGAGTGCAAGAGGGAAGAGGAAGCCCCAGTCCACAGGCAACAAAATAACAACAGGATAGCACGATAGGAACACAGATTCTTGGCACCCGTACTGTAAATGTTGGAAGTGAGATTTGACAAATGATGTTGCAGTTAATCTGTTGAAGGGAGAATGGAGGGCATTTTAAAGGGAAGAACAGTCAGTGACTGCACAGAGGTGAGAAGAAAGGGGCTTTTTTTTTTTTAATTCTCACCAGAGGATAGTTTTCCCCATTGATTTTAGAGAGAGTGGAGTGGAGGGAGGGAACAGATGAGAGAGAGAGAGAGAGAGAGAGAGAGAGAGAGAGAGAGAGAGAGAAACATCTATGTGTGAGAGACACATAGACACATCGATTGGGTGCCCACCCCCCATAGGGCTGGGGATCCAACCTGCAACCAGGGACTTGCCTTTGAATGGGAATCTAACTCCCAACCCTTCCATGTGCAGGCTGACACTCCAGCCATTGCGTAACACTGGCCAGGGAAAAAATTGGATGCTTTTTATTTACTTTCTATATTATATGTGTAAGTTCAGAGGATCTTTCATAATTTTTAATATTCAATTTGGATATATGTAATTTCTTAAATTATAAATTGTTTTTGCTGCTTACAGAGTGACCTCACACCACTTGCACTTGCTAAACTTGCAAACAATGATGAAATGGTGGAATTACTAGAAAGCAGAGCTGCAAAAGACGATCAGAGAAAAAGGTACAATAGTTTGTTCTTTTAAAAATTTTATTTGGAGAGTACATTTATTGAAGCTGGGGACAGTGAAACAGGAAGCACTTCGGATAGAAGAAGAGGGTGTTAGTTGGGACCATCCTAAGCTGCCAGAGAGATTCAAATAAGGCTGCAGGAGACGACCAGACGTTCCTTTGTCCTGTGTTACCAGATCTGTACTCCAAGGCCACTCTCTATCTCGTGGAGCATCTTTGTTTAGGGAGTGGAAGGTCGCATAAGGCCTTTCCAGAATAGTGAGCACCAGCTTGCCTGAGGTTCCATAATTGAGGTTGTCCCCTCAAATGATCTCTTTGCCATAACAATGAAACTTTACCTCAGGTTTCAAAATTTAAATTATGCCTCACATGGAAGCCAGTCAACAGAAAGCTCTGAATCAAAAGTAGGTTATTGGTCCTTAAAATTGCTAAGGGCCCATCCATGACTCATCAGTATCCGTGGGTGACCAGTAGGATTGCATCTTCCAAGCCAGTTGGGGTGGACAGGGAGAGTAAGCGTCGTTCTCATGAAGATCTGCTGGCTCACAGTGAGAGCAGGTAGAGGAGGAATAGTTGTCCTGGCTTCTGTTAGTTTCCTTTCTGCTGCTGGTGATTCGCTGCAGAAATACAGGGAGGGAGGTGCTGTCTGACTGCAGGAGGTCACGTGTTTGTACAAACACTCAGCTGCCAGTTACATAGCAGCTGAGATGCATGAGGTACAGACCACCAGGTGAGGACAGGTGACAACCAGAATTCAT
>NW_027669506.1:0-6382 GCF_964212035.1 Myotis nattereri | reverse complement strand
AATCTAACAGGAGAGCCTTTGTAGGTGACTCCCTGTGTCTCTCTTGCAGCCTTTAAGGTTCTGTTTGTGTCATTATTGTTTGCCATTATAATTACAATGTGTCTTGGTATAGGTCTTATTGGTTTCATCTTGTTTGGGGCTGTCTGTGCTTGTGTGACTTTTTCTTCCCAAGATCAGGAAGGTTTTGTGATTATTTCTTCTAATAGGTTTCCTAATCCTTGTTCCTCATCTTGTCCTTCTGACACCCTTATTATACACATGTTATTTGTTTCATGTTATCCCCAATCTCCCTTAGGATATCCACCTGCTTTCCATTTTTTCTCTCAAGTTGCTGTTCAGATTGTGTTGTTCAGGGTGTGTTACTCTGCCCTGTCTCCTAAATCGCTGATTCAATTCTTTGCTACTTCTAGTCTACTATTGAAACCTTCCATCGTATTTTTTATTGTAGCTATTATCAATGTTTTTCATTTTTCCTTGATTCTTATGTAAGTTGTGGATTTCCCATGCATCTGGTGTATGAACTTTATGACCCTTATTCTGAATTCCTTTTCGAACATATTGTATGTCTCCATTTAATTGAGTTCCTCTTCTGGCAATTCCTCCTTTTCTGTCCTTTGGGTGTTGTTTGTTTGTCTCCCCATTTTAGCTATCATGTCAGAACCCAGGTGCCAGGGTGTGATGGGCCAATGGCCACAGAGTGGATCCGCAATTCAATTGTACACTCCAAGACTCACAGGAGGCAATGGCAGTGGTGGGGGGCTGGAGTCCCGGTGTCCGTGGGTCTGCTGCTGCCGTAAAAAGGTCTTTGGCCAGAGTGGCTCTCAGGTGATGTGTGAGGCCCATCTGGGTAGAGGTGAGGCTGGGTTCCTAGTCATAGCAGCTCTCCCCTTCAAAATGGTTTGTTTTCTTAGAACCATATTTAACATCAAACAGTGCAGTAACATAAAAATACTAAAGATTGTGCAAAGAGCCGATTAAAAATAGAATGGAGAAACAAATCAGAACTATGTATACAGAGTTGCATTCATACTGGACATCGTTTTCTGTCATTTTTACTGAAGAAATAGTAAAACTAAGAAACCTGAGAAGCGGTAGAGGAGGAATAAAGTACCTAATCATTTTGAATGAATGATTGTTTGTTTTAAAAAATAAATAGTTTATGTAAGCCGGGTGCACTGGAAAACATGAAATAGATGTGTCAAAACATAAATGAAGTAACAGACACATTCTAAAAAGTAATCCACATTGCCCAGCCAGTATTGCTCAATGGTTGAGGATAGATTTGTGAACCAAGATGTCTCATCATCTATATCGGGTGAGGACACATGCCCAAGGTGCTGGCTGGTTTGCCAGTAGGAGCCATTTAAGGAAGCCGCTGATCAAAATATTTCTCTTTCATCTTTGTTTCCATCTCTCTATCCCTCTCTCCATATAACCAAGAATAAGCCTACTAAAAAACAAGAATGGAATTTATGTGCTTTCGCCTGGAATGTGAGACATTTTCATCCTTATTACTAGGGGTCTTTGGAGGACTTTTATTAACCGACATACATTTTAGTCCTTATTACTAGTGGTCTTTGGAGGAATTTTATTAACCAACATATATGGTTCTGTGTTGAATACTTCAATGGAATATTGTTAATAATGAAGTGTTTCATAAACTTACCATGAAAAAGGACTCTGTCATTTTTGAAGGAAACACTTGGTTTGGGAGAAGAATTTGAGGTAGATCTTGATTTTAGTTGCAATAATAAGTAGGTTTCAAACAGTTGCTCATTTGTTCAGGTTAAATGTTATGTAGTGTTGATATTATGTGTACTCATTTTAGTCTGTGGGTGGAAAAACAACTAAAGTAGACTACACCAAGAAACCATCTTTTCAAAGTGGGGGTGGGCAGAGGGCACCAGTTCCATCAAGAAATAGAGGTGATGTGAGAAGTCTGAGAAGTGGAAGAGGAGGAAGTAAGAGAAGCAAAAGGACCCTCAGGTGGAAAACACTTAGGTAATGTTTCAAAATCTAGGGATGGTAGGAGATCTGAGGTAGGTAAACACATAATACAATATGCAAATGAGGTATCATAGACTTGTGTACCTGAAGCCTATGAGATCATATTAACTTCCATAAATTCAATAACTTTAAATTCATAAAGTTACTGTCAGTAACTCAAATGTTTTTAAAAAATTAAAAAAAGATATGAGCATGAAACCATTATTTATGTGAAAACAGTAACATTGAATGAAGAGATACACCTCAATTTCATTCATATCATTCAGAGCAAAAGAAATGATACCTTTCATTAGATTGGGAATGTATACTGATGATCAAGATGATTTGTAATTGCTAAAGAGGTATCGCACTTCTAATAGTGAATGCAATATGTAATGTGTGAAACACTCCTAATGACCTTACACGGATAGGATTTAAACCTCAAGCTAAATTCAGTCTATTTTAGCATTACTGTTTGCCTCTAGTCACTTCAACAGTTCTCTGAAGAACTTAATTCTATTGATCATATTTTAGAATGTTACACTTTGGGAACAGGAAGTCAAGTAGGTTTAAAGTGAAGATTCATACTTATTGAACTACTAAGAATTTGTTCTGAAAGTACCCTTCTTTCGTCTCAAAAAAGGACATCAGTTCACCTTGGAAAATTCCCACTGAAATAAAAGTTGGTCTAACTATATAAACGTCAAGGACACACACTTCATTATTTAGAATTGGATTTGAAATACTAGTTTTGAGTATAGGAATGTGCAACCCTGTACTGTGTAAAATAATAATCTCTATTATTAAATTGATAAGATGATCTTGTACTTACGTTTGATGTAGAAAACTTTCCATTTGGAAACTACATAAGAGAAATGTCTATGGTATTAAATAGATTCACAAAGGGGTCTCTGACTCAGGAAAAGGCTAAAAACCAATCATTCACCAAGTTTATTGGTCTTTCTTTCCTTCTTTCTTTCTTGTATATGAGGAATATGAAACATGAATAAACATGTTGACGAGCTATTTTCAGGGAGTTGTCTTTTAATTAATTTATCTATTTACTTATTTGACTGACTATGAAAGGAAAGTATATTCATTTCAACATATCTGTAGCAGGAAAAGTTGGTTTCATATTAACCAGTTTTCCTAATTTCAAAGATTTAGTGTCCATTTGTGATAATTAGGTGTGTGACATTTCACGGGAAATTTCCTAGTGTTATTGCAGGGTTTGTGCAAGTTGAAGGTGAATGTTCCTGTTTTTACCATCTGGGTGATACTGAGAAGAGTTTTCCAGTTCATATTTGGCCACATATGAGGATGCTCATAGTTCTTCTTTCCCATGACGAATTACAGAATTGGAAGATAAGCCTCTTTTCTATTTGAAAATGAAAACAGTGATTGTTAATTATGTATCATTCAACATGTTTTCTTTAAATGCTATTTAAATAGAGTGTAGTATTCTGATCAAAGAGTTATTTTATAAATGAACTGTAGGAATTATGTGATAACATTCGTGAAATAACACTTTTTTGTAATGCATCACGTTTTGACTTTATATTTTAATTTTTAACTATGACATTACATGTTTTAAAAGCTTTTATTGAGATGAAATTAGTTTGAAGACTAGTTGAGACTGTTTTTTTGTATTTTTAAATAACTTCTTTCACTTAGTATATCTGGATTCTCTGCATTCAAATTCTGGTGTGTGTGTGTGTGTGTGTGTGTGTGTGTGTGTGTGTGTGTGTTCTGTTTTGTTTTATTGGCATGTATATATAATTCTGCTTCAGTTCTTTCTCAGTTATCCAAACTGATTTTCAATAACTCTGAGCACTGTACTGAAGACATGTGAAGATAGAATTTTATCATTTTGTGCTAACCAGCATGCTTATGACCATTATCCTGTTTAGTAAATATTTATACACAATAACCAGACTTGACCATTTAACAAATGTTGACCCTACTCACGTAGAATGATGTTATTTATGACACAGAGGATGGCGGACATACAATTAATCTTCACAGAAGTGGCTGCAGGGTGGATTCCCTTCCACTGAAAAGAACTCCATCTTCAAGAAGTTGGGATCCTCCACCTACAAGACCTGCCCATTCTGATCCAAGGCAACGCATTACTGGGATGGGATTTCAAGGTAAATGGTACAGTCTCTCATGGATTAGAGTAATGAGCTGTTTTAAAAGGAATGCTACACTTTAATTCCTGGAAGCCATGTGGAAAGTGAGTAGTGGATGGGCATCTGTACTCAACACTATCTTATTGTTTCATTGTTAGGAATAATTCTTCATCTTCTGATTAGTGAGGTAATAAGTAGATAACACCAGAGTGAAGAATGCATTCCTTTTAATCCATGTTGATACAGTGTCCCTCTTTTTTATATTTACTTTTTTAATATTTTAAGAAAAATGGTTTTAGTGTCGTAATGTTACATTGAAGAAATGTTAATATTTCCAGGAAAACTATTTTAAATGTAATAATTTTACATGCAATAAGCATTAATATTCCAAGAAAAACAATTTTAAATATAATAATACTGGAGACCCACTGTACAATTCATGCATGAGTGGTGTCCGGCCTGCACACCCCAATCGCCAGGTTGGCCAGGGGGAGGGGATACAGGTGTTTGGCCGGCTGGCTCCACCCAGATCGAGTGGGGGATCAGATGGGGGAAGATGAAGGCCAGGGGAAGGGGCTGTGGGCAGATTACTGGCTGGCGCGTCCTCGATCATTGCGGGGGTGGAAGGGGGCCATGGACAGAACAGTGTGGGGCTGCCTGCAGGGTGCAGCCCTGGATGCTAGCCAGTCTGTCCCACCCCATGGTGGATCTCCTGGTCAAACTCCTGTTTGAAGGGACAATTTGCATATTAGTCTGTTATAATATAGTGTTACATGCAATAAACATTAATATGTTAAGGAAAAATATTAAATATAATATTACCAAAACAGTGCAAACCTATTTTATCACAAAAGTTGTAGGAATTATTAAATATCTGAAAATAATAGGATTCCTTTTATTATATTCTAAAACATATATTTTTTACTCTGGCTCTATTTTATTCATCTGTTTATTCTTTTATGTTTTGAAATATTTTTTATTGATTTCAGTGAGAAAGGGAGAGGGAGAGAGATAGCAACATCAATGATGCGTGAGAATCATTGATTCTCTGCCACCTGCATGCCTCACACTGGGGACCAAGCCCACAACCCAGGCATGTGTCTTTGGCCGGAATTGAACCTGGCACCCATCAGTCTGGAGGCCAATAATCTATCCACAGTGCCTAACCAGCTAGGGCTATTTTTTTCTTTATTGATTAAGGTATTACATATGTGTCCTTATCCCCCATTTGTCCCTCCTACCTCCTCCTCATGTCATCACCCCCACTGGTGTCAGTGTCCATTAGTCAGGCTTATATGCATGCCTCAAGTCCTTTAGTTGATCTCTCTAACCCCACCTTCCCCTACCTTCCCTGCAGCAACCATTTGCAGCAAAGATTCAGGAACTGCAAAAGTGTATGAACTGAAATGAATACACTATACGACAATTACATATTTAGAAGGCATGGGGGAGCCAGGTGAAGGCATTTCTCTCTAGTAAAGAGGCTCTCTGAAACCCAGGACCCATCAGTTTTTATTTACTTTAATACACATTTGCCCTTTAGCAAAGCATACAGGCATATCGATGGTAAAGTTTGGTAAACAATAAAAGTATTATCATGGTAGGAGGTTGCTTACAGCCACTTTGCCAACAGCAGGGTAACAAAATGCTGATTTTCAGCCATGCTGAATATCAAAGTTCATTCGCCTTCTATAGGATTCTCGCATTGATATGTTCACTACTGTTGGTCTTTGCTGGCCTGACATTTCCCTCTTTTTGCTTTCTTAATTAGTTTAGAAAGGTGTCTGCCATTAGCTGGGCTCAGATCCTTTTAAAACTTTTCATTCTGCATCTTCAGACTGGAAGCAAACATAGAAGAACAAGAAAGAAAGACAATAGTGGTTACTCTAAAAAGGAAACGTAGGGAGATTCGACGACAAGGATTGAGTTCTTTCATGTCCTTCTAAATATTATTGTCAGGTATTTAAGGAATTCATTCATAGCAGGCTTCTTTTGGGGCCATTTGTTTTTTATGGATCCCTTTCCCAGTCACTGTTAGCTTGTGACATGACAGCAATGATGTTCGAGTTCTGGATGGTGGACAAACGGTGAGAAATGACAATGTAGGTCTGAATTTTTTTGGCTTTGTCATGGGCAACCTGCACCAATGCACCGATGATGAGTGCTAGCATGGCAAGGCGTCTTCACCATCCCCTATCTCTGGATGTTTCTCCTCTGACTCCTCAGCGTTTTGCTTGGGGCCTCTGCTATCTGTGGTTGCAGTA
>NW_027669507.1:0-7000 GCF_964212035.1 Myotis nattereri | reverse complement strand
TTTGCTTTCAAATATTAGGAATTCTTGTTTATACAGCTCATAATTTTTGTAGAAAGCCTGTAAGTGAGGTTTAAACTGCGTATGTTTACAATTGAGGCCGCATTACTCTGGCGACTATTGTATGACTCTGTTAAAATCCTTACGGTTCCAGTACATATTTGTAAGAAAACTCTCTGGTTGTGGTAAAAGTCTTAAAATACGCAATTAGAGTTTCCAGAAATGATTAAAATCTTGGAAGAACCCCTTGAAATTAAAGTAAATAGATTCTTCCTACATTTACTGCCGTTTGTAATCACAGGCATTACCAATGGAAAGCCGTGAAATGACCAGCAAACTGATAATATTTACAACTCTGGGCACTTGAGGGAGCGTTTTCACTTGAATTTGCTTTCAAATATTAGGAATTCTTGTTTATACAGCTCAAAATTTGTGTAGAAAGCCTGTAAGTGAGGACTGTACTGCTTATGTTTACAATTGAGGCCACATTACTCTGGCGACTTTTGTATGACTGTTAAAATCCTGACGGTTCCAGTACATATTTGTAAGAAAACTCTCTAGTTGTGGTAAAACTCTTAAAATACGTAATTAGAGTTTCCAGAAATTATTAAAAACTTGGAAGAACCCCTTGAAATTAAAGTAAATAGATTCTTCCTACATTTCCTGCCGTTTGTAATCACAGACATTACCAGTGGAAAGCCGTGAAATGACCAGCAAACTGATAATATTTACAACTCCGGGCACTTTAGGGAGCGTTTTCACTTGAATTTGCTTTCAAATATTAGGAATTCTTGTTTATACAGCTCAAAATTTGTGCAGAAAGCCTGTAAGTGAGGACTGAACTGCTTATGTTTACAATTGAGGCCGCATTACTCTGGCGACTTTTGTATGACTCTGTTAATATGCTGACGGTTCCAGTACAAATTTGTAAGAAAACTCTCTCGTTGTGGTAAAACTCTGAAAATACGCAATTAGAGTTTCCAGAAATGATTAAAACCTTGGAAGAACCCCTTGAAATTAAAGTAAATAGATTCTTCCTACATTTCCTGCCATTTGTAATCACAGACATTACCAGTGGAAAGCCGTGAAATGACCAGCAAACTGATAATATTTACAACTCTGAGCACTTTAGGGAGCGTTTTCACTTGAATTTGCTTTGAAATATTAGGAATTCTTGTTTATACAGCTCAAAATTTGTGTAGAAAGCCTGTAAGTGAGGACTGTACTGCTTATGTTTACAATTGAGGCCGCATTACTCTGGCGACTTTTGTATGACTCTGTTAAAATCCTTACGGTTCCAGTACAAATTTGTAAGAAAACTCTCTAGTTGTGGTAAAACTCTTCAAATACGCAATTAGAGTTTCCAGAAGTGATTAAAACCTTGGAAGAACCCCTTGAAATTAAAGTAAATAGATTCTTCCTACATTTCCTGCCGTTTGTAATCGCAGACATTACCAGTGGAAAGCCGTGAAATGACCAGCAAACTGATAATATTTACAACTCTGGGCACTTGAGGGAGCGTTTTCACTTGAATTTGCTTTCAAATATTAGGAATTCTTGTTTATACAGCTCAAAATTTGTGTAGAAAGCCTGTAAGTGAGGACTGTACTGCTTATGTTTACAATTGAGGCCACATTACTCTGGCGACTTTTGTATGACTCTGTTAAAATCCTGACGGTTCCAGTACATATTTGTAAGAAAACTCTCTACTTGTGGTAAAACTCTTAAAATACGTAATTAGAGTTTCCAGAAGTGATTAAAAACTTGGAAGAACCCCTTGAAATTAAAGTAAATAGATTCTTCCTACATTTCCTGCCGTTTGTAATCACAGACATTACCAGTGGAAAGCCGTGAAATGACCAGCAAACTGATAATATTTACAACTCCGGGCACTTTAGGGAGCGTTTTCACTTGAATTTGCTTTCAAATATTAGGAATTCTTGTTTATACAGCTCAAAATTTGTGCAGAAAGCCTGTAAGTGAGGACTGTACTGCTTATGTTTACAATTGAGGCCACATTACTCTGGCGACTTTTGTATGACTCTGTTAAAATCATGACGGTTCCAGTACAAATTTGTAAGAAAACTCTCTACTTGTGGTAAAACTCTTAAAATACGTAATTAGAGTTTCCAGAAGTGATTAAAAACTTGTAAGAACCCCTTGAAATAAAAGTATATAGATTCTTCCTACATTTCCTGAGGTTTGTAATCACAGACATTGCCAGTGGAAAGCCGTGAAATGACCAGCAAACTGATAATATTTACAACTCCGGGCACTTTAGGGAGCGTTTTCACTTGAATTTGCTTTCAAATATTAGGAATTCTTGTTTATACAGCTCAAAATTTGTGCAGAAAGCCTGTAAGTGAGGACTGTACTGCTTATGTTTACAATTGAGGCCGCATTACTCTGGCGACTTTTGTATGACTCTGTTAAAATCCTTACGGTTCCAGTACAAATTTGTAAAAAAACTCTCTAGTTGTGGTAAAACTCTTAAAATACGCAATTAGAGTTTCCAGAAGTGATTAAAACCTTGGAAGAACCCCTTGAAATTAAAGTAAATAGATTCTTCCTACATTTCCTGCCGTTTGTAATCACAGACATTACCAGTGGAAAGCCGTGAAATGACCAGCAAACTGATAATATTTACAACTGTGGGCACTTGAGGGAGCGTTTTCACTTGAATTTGCTTTCAAATATTAGGAATTCTTGTTTATACAGCTCAAAATTTGTGTAGAAAGCCTGTAAGTGAGGACTGAACTG
The DNA here is from genome assembly GCF_964212035.1 of Myotis nattereri. Lineage (NCBI taxonomy): Eukaryota > Metazoa > Chordata > Mammalia > Chiroptera > Vespertilionidae > Myotis > Myotis nattereri. Next base: position 4,243 of record NW_027669507.1, on the reverse strand, counting down.
CTTATGTTTACAATTGAGGCGGCATTACTCTGGCGACTTTTGTTTGACTCTGTTAAAATCCTGACGGTTCCAGTACAAATTTGTAAGAAAAATCTCTAGGTGTGGTAAAACTCTTAAAATACGTAATTAGAGTTTTCAGAAATGATTAAAACCTTGGAAGAACCCCTTGAAATTAAAGTAAATAGATTCTTCCTACATTTCCTGCCGTTTGTAATCACAGACACTACCAATGGAAAGCCGTGAAATGACCAGCAAACTGATAATATTTACAACTCCGGGCACTTTAGGGAGCGTTTTCACTTGAATTTGCTTTCAAATATGAGGAATTCTTGTTTATACGGCTTAAAATTTGTGTAGAAAGCCTGTAAGTGAGGACTGTACTGCTTATGTTTACAATTGAGGCCGCATTACTCTGGCGACTTTTGTATGACTGTTAAAATCCTGACGGTTCCAGTACATATTTCTAAGAAAACTCTCTAGTTGTGGTAAAACTCTTAAAATACGTAATTAGAGTTTCCAGAAATGATTAAAACCTTGGAAGAACCCGTTGAAATTAAAGTAAATAGATTCTTCCTACATTTCCTGCCGTTTGTAATCACAGACATTACCAGTGGAAAGCCGTGAAATGACCAGCAAACTGATAATATTTACAACTCTGAGCACTTTAGGGAGCGTTTTCACTTGAATTTGCTTTGAAATATTAGGAATTCTTGTTTATACAGCTCAAAATTTGTGTAGAAAGCCTGTAAGTGAGGACTGTACTGCTTATGTTTACAATTGAGGCCGCATTACTCTGGCGACTTTTGTATGACTCTGTTAAAATCCTGACGGTTCCAGTACAAATTTGTAAGAAAACTCTCTAGTTGTGGTAAAACTCTTAAAATACGCAATTAGAGTTTCCAGAAGTGATTAAAACCTTGGAAGAACCCCTTGAAATTAAAGTAAATAGATTCTTCCTACATTTCCTGCCGTTTGTAATCGCAGACATTACCAGTGGAAAGCCGTGAAATGACCAGCAAACTGATAATATTTACAACTCTGGGCACTTGAGGGAGCGTTTTCACTTGAATTAGCTTTCAAATATTAGGAATTCTTGTTTATACAGCTCAAAATTTGTGCAGAAAGCCTGTAAGTGAGTACTGAACTGCTTATGTTTACAATTGAGGCCCCATTACTCTGGCGACTTTTGTATGACTCTGTTAAAATCCTTCCGGTTCCAGTACAAATTTGTAAGAAAACTCTCTAGGTGTGGTAAAACTCTTAAAATACGTAATTAGAGTTTCCAGAAATGATTAAAACCTTGGAAGAACCCCTTGAAATTAAAGTAAATAGATTCTTCCTACATTTCCTGCCGTTTGTAATCACAGACATTACCAGTGGAAAGCCGTGAAATGACGAGCAAACTGATAATATTTACAACTCTGGGCACTTTAGGGAGCGTTTTCACTTGAATTTGCTTTCAAATATTAGGAATTCTTGTTTATACAGCTCATAATTTTTGTAGACAGCCTGTAAGTGAGGTTTAAACTGCGTATGTTCTCAATTGAGGCCGCATTACTCTGGCGACTATTGTATGACTCTGTTAAAATCCTTACGGTTCCAGTACATATTTGTAAGAAAACTCTCTGGTTGTGGTAAAAGTCTTAAAATACGCAATTAGAGTTTCCAGAAATGATTAAAACCTTGGAAAAACCCCTTGAAATTAAAGTAAATAGATTCTTCCTACATTTCCTGCCGTTTGTAATCACAGGCATTACCAATGGAAAGCCGTGAAATGACCAGCAAACTGATAATATTTACAACTCTGGGCACTTGAGGGAGCGTTTTCACTTGAATTTGCTTTCAAATATTAGGAATTCTTGTTTATACAGCTCAAAATTTGTGTAGAAAGCCTGTAAGTGAGGACTGTACTGCTTATGTTTACAATTGAGGCCACATTACTCTGGCGACTTTTGTATGACTGTTAAAATCCTGACGGTTCCAGTACATATTTGTAAGAAAACTCTCTAGTTGTGGTAAAACTCTTAAAATACGTAATTAGAGTTTCCAGAAATGATTAAAAACTTGGAAGAACCCCTTGAAATTAAAGTAAATAGATTCTTCCTACATTTCCTGCCGTTTGTAATCACAGACATTACCAGTGGAAAGACGTGAAATGACCAGCAAACTGATAATATTTACAACTCCGGGCACTATAGGGAGCGTTTTCACTTGAATTTGCTTTCAAATATTAGGAATTCTTGTTTATACAGCTCAAAATTTGTGCAGAAAGCCTGTAAGTGAGGACTGAACTGCTTATGTTTATAATTGAGGCCGCATTACTCTGGCGACTTTTGTATGACTCTGTTAATATCCTGACGGTTCCAGTACAAATTTGTAAGAAAACTCTCTAGGTGTGTTAAAACTCTTAAAATACGTAAGTAGAGTTTCCAGAAATGATTAAAACCTTGGAAGAACCCCTTGAAATTAAAGTAAATAGATTCTTCCTACATTTCCTGCCGTTTGTAATCACAGACATTACCAGTGGAAAGCCGTGAAATGACCAGCAAACTGATAATATTTACAACTCTGGGCACTTGAGGGAGCGTTTTCACTTGAATTAGCTTTCAAATATTAGGAATTCTTGTTTATACAGCTCAAAATTTGTGCAGAAAGCCTGTAAGTGAGTACTGAACTGCTTATGTTTACAATTGAGGCCGCATTACTCTGGCGACTTTTGTATGACTCTGTTAAAATCCTGACGGTTCCAAAACAAATTTGTAAGAAAACTCTCTAGGTGTGGTAAAACTCTTAAAATACGTAATTAGAGTTTCCAGAAATGATTAAAACCTTGGAAGAACCCCTTGAAATTAAAGTAAATAGATTCTTTCTACATTTCCTGCCGTTTGTAATCACAGACATTACCAGTGGAAAGCCGTGAAATGACCAGCAAAATGATAATATTTACAACTCTGGGCACTTGAGGGAGCGTTTTCACTTGAATTTGCTTTCAAATATTAGGAATTCTTGTTTATACAGCTCAAAATTTGTGTAGAAAGCCTGTAAGTGAGGACTGTACTGCTTATGTTTACAATTGAGGCCACATTACTCTGGCGACTTTTGTATGACTCTGTTAAAATCCTGACGGTTCCAGTACATATTTTTAAGAAAACTCTCTACTTGTGGTAAAACTCTTAAAATACGTAATTAGAGTTTCCAGAAGTGATTAAAAACTTGGAAGAACCCCTTGAAATTAAAGTATATAGATTCTTCCTACATTTCCTGCCGTTTGTAATCACAGACATTACCAGTGGAAAGCCGTGAAATGACCAGCAAACTGATAATATTTACAACTCCGGGCATTTTAGGGAGCGTTTTCACTTGAATTTGCTTTCAAATATTAGGAATTCTTGTTTATACAGGTCAAAATTTGTGCAGAAAGCCTGAAGTGAGGACTGTACTGCTTATGTTTACAATTGAGGCCACATTACTCTGGCGACTTTTGTATGACTCTGTTAAAATCCTTACGGTTCCAGTACAAATTTGTAAGAAAACTCTCTAGGTGTGGTAAAACTCTTAAAATACGTAATTAGAGTTTCCAGAAATGATTAAAACCTTGGAAGAACCCCTTGAAATTAAAGTAAATAGATTCTTCCTACATTTCCTGCCGTTTGTAATCACAGACATTACCAGTGGAAAGCAGTGAAATGACGAGCAAACTGATAATATTTACAACTCTGGGCACTTTAGGGAGCGTTTTCACTTGAATTTGCTTTCAAATATTAGGAATTCTTGTTTATACAGCTCATAATTTTTGTAGACAGCCTGTAAGTGAGGTTTAAACTGCGTATGTTCTCAATTGAGGCCGCATTACTCTGGCGACTATTGTATGACTCTGTTAAAATCCTTACGGTTCCAGTACATATTTGTAAGAAAACTCTCTGGTTGTGGTAAAAGTCTTAAAATACGCAATTAGAGTTTCCAGAAATGATTAAAACCTTGGAAAAACCCCTTGAAATTAAAGTAAATAGATTCTTCCTACATTTCCTGCCGTTTGTAATCACAGACATTACCAGTGGAAAGACGTGAAATGACCAGCAAACTGATAATATTTACAACTCCGGGCACTATAGGGAGCGTTTTCACTTGACTTTGCTTTCAAATATTAGGAATTCTTGTTTATACAGCTCAAAATTTGTGCAGAAAGCCTGTTAGTGAGGACTGAACTGCTTATGTTTACAATTGAGGCCGCATTACTCTGGCG
>NW_027669508.1:0-2500 GCF_964212035.1 Myotis nattereri | reverse complement strand
CCCCGCGACGCCCGGGACGCCGTTCCGATCCTCCCAAGCGCACCCACCACGAAGCCTCCTCCCGCCGCGCGGCCAAGGCCCCGCGCCAACGCGGGAAGGTCACCACACACGCGACCCTCAGCAACCACAGGGGAGCCGCCGCGGCTTCCCTCCAGCCGCCCATCCGTTCATCTGCCCAGTCCGACCCGGACGGGGACCCGCGTCCCGGGCGGAGCGCCCCCCGAGGACAAGCCGGGGCCCGACCGTGCCCGCGCAGCACACCCGTCGGCTGCGAACCCGTGTGGCGGGAGCGGGCGGAGAGCCGCTCGAGGCGCGGGAGCGGGAACGCCGGGGGACGGGAAAGGCCTCCGCGGCCCCCCCCAACCCCTCCGGCACGCAACGGGAGGGAATTTCGCCCCCCCGCGCGCCCGGATGCGCACGCGGCAACGCGCGCGCGTGCACGCTCACGTAAACGCAGCGCTTTCCCCGCGACGGACGGACGCCGGCCCCGGCCCGGCGGGACCCTCCCCCGACTCGGAGGGGGGAGGCGCGGGCCACGGTAAGGCACAGCTCCGTCGCCGCTCGGCCCCTCAAAGCCGGCGCGAGAGGGGCCCGAGCGCACAAGCACAGGGGCGGCTGACCGAACGCGCTTCCAGAGGAGGGGCGGCGGCTGGGGGGTCCGGTACCCCAAGGCACCCTCTCGGATCGCTAGAGAAGGCTTTCTCACCGAGGGCGTGTCGTCCCCCAACCCCAGCAGAAACACCCCACCGGGCCCGCGGAGCCACGAGGAGACACTTCCGAGGGAACACAGGGGGGGGCCCGGGAGAGGAACCCGAACGGGACAGGGTCAGAGCACAGGGTGTACACGCAAACGAGCGCACGCGATAGGGGCCGTCGAGAGAGAGAGAGAGCGCGCGGGAGGAGCGAGCCCGTGCCGCCTCTGGGCTTCGTCCTCTTGCCTCACCGGGGGCCTCCGTCCACAGTTAGCTAAAAGAGAGCCCGCGGTGTCGCGTCGGGAACACCGGCACGACGCAAGGAAAAAAAAACAAAAAAAACCAGCAACGGAAGAACAGGCGGCAGCAAAAAAAAAAAATTCAACTCTCACGGTCAGCCAGCGGCCGGCACCCGCTGACTCGGCCCCGTCGCGGTCGCCCGCGCGGCACACGTTGCGAGGGCCCGGCCCCCCTCCCGCGAGGGGGACGGGCGTGCCTTCCCCTTACCCGGACAGACTCCCCCGGGGCTCCCCCCTCCGGCGCACCGCCGACAGCGGCGGCCCGGATGGGGGCGCACGCGGGGAGCGGGAAACGACACCACCAGCTCGGCCTCGGGCACCTGCAGGACGTCCCGGAGCGCTCCAGGGGCACCCACCGAGAGCCAAGGCGAAACAGCGACCGCACGCCCAACGGGGGAGGCACGTGCGGCGCGACGACGGGACACCCCCTCCCCGCCGCGGGGAAGGGCGCCCGCGACAGCGGCAAGCCGGGAAAGGCGAGCGGAGGGTGTCCGCTGCGTCATAGAGACCACGGGCGTGACACCGAGGTCGGGCCGGGTTCCGCACCCCTTCCCCTTCCACGCACCGCCGTCGGACGGGGGAGGAGGAGAGGAGAGGGGCCCGCGGACAGAGCGAGAAGAGCGGTCCCATTCGCCAAGGAATGCCCGTCCCTCGCCTGGCGCGGCTTAGGCCCGGCCCGGGAGAGCGCGACGTCACCACATCGATCGGTCGGCAACAGAAAACGGGGCGGGGAGCCGCCAGCGAGGCAGCCCCCCCTGCGAGAAGAAGGGAAACGAGGCGGGGACAACCGTCCGGAACACGAGCCTGCGCTTCAGCCTCGCCACGTAAGCCCTTCGCCCTCTCCTCACGCAGAGGAGGGAGAGGGGCACGGTCCGCCGGGTCGGGGCCCGAGACGTACAGAAGCCGGCGCGCGCAGGCCCGAGGCGTACGGCTTTCGCTCGCGCGGCCCGGACGCGGGGGAGACAGGCTTCGGGTCGCGGCCGAGAAGCTCCCGGGGACACCCCCCCGCCGTCCAATCACCCGAGGACAGCGTGCCCACAGTCATCTCGTGGTACAAAATGCCAACTTTAGGCAAAACATGGACGGTGCCCGGTGTCGGGGGCCTCTGTGTACAGATCACGCCGCACTCCCGGAAGCGAGTCGCGGCCACCAGAGACCCCACGGGACCCCATCGCCACCAAAGAAGGGCGGGGGGGGGGGGCAAGAGAAAGGGACGGGGCTATCTGGTCGACCCCCCACCCCCCACCCCAAAGCCCGTTAAGAGCGTGCCTCGGACAGGCGGCAGCAAGAGGAGAGGGCCGGGCCGTCCACGGCCTCACCTCACCACTTGGCACGCGCGGGCAACGGCCCGGTCAAACGCGCTTCCGAATCGGGACTTTGAAAAAATTCCGCGGGGCGCCTAGAACCACCGTGTCAACGGAAGGCCCGGCCACGGCATCGGCCCAAGCCCGCTCGCGGAAAAAACCAAGAACCGTATCTGACGACCGGGGCCACGCGTGCGCCCGTACC
>NW_027669509.1:0-10542 GCF_964212035.1 Myotis nattereri | reverse complement strand
GAATGGCCAGTGGAGTGGAAGAATGTCATTTTACCAGGACCTACACTGAGCATTGTCAGCCTCAGAGTTGACAGCCTCAGATTCCGTTTGATTATCAGCATCAACTTCATCAACTCAACATTTATCTCTTATTTTCTATGTCCAGGCACCATACTAACCTTTCCCCATGGAGTATACATATATTTATTCATTTACTCACTCAATTAACACACAGTTTATTAAGCACAGACTATCAGACTCTTGTAGGAGCTCAGGATACAGCGATCTACAGGAGATGAATGCTCTGCCCCCATGGGGCTACCAGTCGGGAAACTAATGGTAAGCTTACAAATACACAAGCATCAAAGAGGAAAAGTAAAGAAAGAGGAGGGGGTAGAAGTGATGGAAGACAACCTGTCTTAGATGAGATGGTTAGGGGAGGCCTATCTGTGGAGGTGACTTTTGAGTCTAGATCTAAATTAAGTGAGGCATTAAATCAGGTGACGCTTTTGGGTAAGGATGTTCTAAATAGTGGGGACAGTGGGTACACGTGTTCTGATATTAATTAATAAGCTGTGGGCTCCTAATATGTGCCAGGCATGGTTCTAGAGGAAGGAAATAATAGCAAACGAAAAAGAAAATTATCCTTCTTTTTATGGTGTTTATATTCCAATAGCTGGGTCATGCGTGACATGTTCAGAAATATCAAACATTACAGACTCACTCTAGGACACAACTGACCTATAAACCTTATCCCCACACCCAAGAGTATGGACCCAACATCACAGGCCCTCCTCATGGTCCTCCTGGCCACACAACAGGAGCATTTCCCTTAAAGTCTACACAGTTGTCAGCCCTTTGCCCCCCTGCCCACTCATACATATTAATTCTACATAGTCTTGAAATAGGAAAACATGTCCAGGAGTCATTAAACAATAACACTGCTCTGGTCTGGATGATGTAAACATTGGAAAACAGACCAGACCAGACCAAAGGGAAATCCCTCTTAAGGTCCCTTCTAGCCCATAAAGCTAATGGTTCTTCTAAGTCACTCATGGCTCTGGCCGATGGCAGAACTGGGAGGAGCCTTGTTTCTAACATAGTGGGGTCGGCAGGATCTGAGTTAGAGGTTTCTCTCTGCTGCTTCTCAACCAAGATCCCTGGGTCAATTATTTAAATCTTCTGAGCTCCAATGAGCTCATCTTAACAATGGGGATAATGAAACCATCTTTAATCCTTTTCGGTCCAACATGGAGGCTGACTCGACAGACCAGGCGCTAGGAGCAGGTCCAACGTCAAGGCTGAGGTCAACACTGCAAACCGATTCAACATTCAATACCGTCAATTAATTTGGACCATACTGTTTGAAATCCAAAAATAAAATTGGACCGCAAAGGGTTAAGGGTTGTTGTAAGACACACATTGGTCAATACATCTTGAGCACCTAGAGTCGCACCTACTGTTCACATAGTAGGTTTTCAACACAAATGATGGTCTAAAGTCCAAAGTGTAAGACTGGTTTTGGAGGGAGGCCAAAAAATTATGTAAACTTTAAAAGTGTGAGGTTTTTCTCTCTAATACAAAAAGCAACAAGAAACAGCCATTATTGATCATCTATTATGTGCCGGAGGCTTTGCCCATTTTCTTATTTAATCTCCCAACAATTCTGTCTCATAGATATTATCATCCTCATTTTCTAGATAAGAAAACTGAAGCTCAGAGAAGCTGAGCAACTTGCCGGGGTCACAAAGCCTATAAGAGGCACAGCCTGTACCTGGGAAACCTAGGTCTACAGGTCTCCAAGCCCATTCTGCCTTCACAGCTCACAATCTTCTTCCCTTGATGAGAGAATAGTGGCATGTGTGGTCTTCAGGCAGGAGCCAAGCCATTAAGTAAATAGGGTGCATCAGTCCCTTTTATGTTCTTTTTTAAAAATATATTTTTGTTGATTTCAGAGAGGAGGTGAGAGGGAAGGAGAGATAGAAACATCAATGCTGAGAGAAAATCATTGATCGGCTGCCTTCTGCACACCCACTACTCAGGATCGAGCCCAAAACCCAGTTGATGAAGCTCCTTAGGGATTCTAGCCCATAGGTCAATGCTTGGTTATTTATCTTCATTATTAAGCAATGTGGCCAAAAATGAATCAACAGCTGGGACTGGCAGATGTGGAGAAGAGAGCAACATAAATTAAGGTAGGATCATCCCACTGTTTGAAAATTAGATTGTTGTTAAGTGTTTCTTATTATAAACAATGCTGTTAGGAACCATCCTTAAAGATAAATCTTTTTTAACATTAGGATTTTTTTCTTTAGGGAAAATTCCTAGAAAGCAGATTGCAAGGCCCAACACTGTGCTTCTAAAAGAAGCTTTTTATTATTTTAAAACTCAAACATTCATAAGTAAAGAGATGAATGTCGTAAATGTCTAAGTACCCTTCACTCAGTTTAAACAACTATCCACTCATGGCCAATCTCACTTCACCTAGAAAAGGTCCCAATTATCCTCTCCCCTGGATTGTTTTGAAACAAATCCCAGACACACATCATTTCATTCGTAAATATTTCAACTTGTACCTCCAAGAGAGAGGGCAAGAGCATGCACGTTTTCAAAGCTCTTGGCCCATATTGCCAAACTACCTGCCAAAAAAAAGTTACAAAACTTATATTCCTGCCAACAGTATAAGAGTCTGGCCCTGTCTCCTCATTTTTATCAACCTCAGGTGTACCAGTTCAGGTGGTGGGGGTGGGGGTGGGAATTAAATACAAAAAGTTCAATAGTGATGATTGCAGATAGGGAACCAGTTACAATGATATTAGAAAAGCTAAAAGGGCTCAGTGAGGCAGCCTCAAGCCAGGGGCTTCCTACTTGCAGCCCAGTGCTAGAGAGACAGAGGAAGCAGGTGTGACTGATCCCAGGGCCAGGGCTCCCAGCTGGAGCCAGGACATTGGACGGAGGAACCCTCTCGGGGAACAAGAACTAAAGAGGCTAGAAATGCCACCGGACACACAGAGAGAAAATGTCCTGGCTTCCTCCCTCCCACTGTTCCGCTGGCTAATCCTAACCTGAAGCCAATGACCTAGGGAGTCTGGGAAATGAGTTTGCATCAGCACCCCCAGCGCCACCCCACAAACGCAATGGCAATGCACGAGAGATGGACCATGCTCTGAGGGCCAGCAGCCACTGGAAGCACTCTGAGCATCACCATTTTGTTCAGCTTTGTTCATCGATATGAGCTATTTAGAGCCTCCAAATGTCCGCAAGTCATGAGCAAAGGCATGAGATTGACAATGATAAAGCGTCGACTACAGAGCAAGAAGAACGCGTTGTTGAAGAGAATGTAAATTAGTGCAACCCATTTTGAGGGAAACTTGTCAATATTTCTCAGAATTTACAATCTCAAGCCCTTCAGCTTATTCATTCCCCTTGTAGAGATGTATGTACATATATTCGCACATAACAAAGATGTGTTATTATGGTATTATTTATAGCAGCAAAACACTGGAAACAGCAGGCATATACATAAGGACTGGTTGAAACCATGAAGGGGTTAGTTGGAATTATTCTAAGAAATGCGGCTGAAGAAATGTGTTTAAAAAAGTGTGCATACCATGCTTCCATATGTTTATACATTAATATATGTATAAAATATGTCTCAAATTGTATAAAATTGTTTTTCAAATCACTGGCAGTAGCTATTGCCGTTGGGGAGAGAAAACAGAAGATTGAATGAAATAGGAGAGAGACCTATGTACCCTTTGTACTTTTAATATTTGTTCTCTATGCTTTGTGTTAGGGTGAACCATATAAAATTGTCAACACGGTATCACTTTTGATCCATAAAACAGTAATTTCATATGTTCTCAAGTTAACATTGCTTTTTTCTTAATTTATTTCTCATTGTTGACAATATTACAGATGTCCCACATCCCCACACTTATGCTCCTCTCCCCCTAGCCCCTGCCCCACCTAGCATTTCTTTATCAATGAAAGAAGTAACTAATTTTTAAAAGACCAACCAGGGACCTATTTCATTGGGACATGAATTTGGAGTTGGTATTTTCAGTAAAGTAAGAAGGTGACCCATGATGTGTTCTCCCCTGAGTGTCAGGGTGATTTCATGTCTTCTCAGAATTAAATGAGAAAAGCTCATGAACTTGAATCTAGCAGGAGAGTTGACAAGAATGGTTCCTTGATTCTCAAGACAATATTGACTTTTTAAGAAGCTTCTAATGAACACAAGTTGGGAGGCAGCTTGGGGCTATGCATGCTTCTCCGTCAGCTCCAAATGCTGCCTGAGGCACAAGGCAAACCAAACTAGGAAACAAATTATCCCCTTGCCAAGGTTTGAGGAGCCATGTAGCTACCTGTTCCCAGAGCCTCAGTACAGATTTCCTCACTTTGAAAGAGAAAAAGCTGCTTAAGCAATCCTGACAGCTTCTTTGAAAAATATCCCAAAGCCCTTCACATTCAGAGCCTGCCAAGGACTGGAGGTCCTTGGATAGATGACTGGGCTTGTTCTTGGGAGCGTACATCTCTTCACTTGACCCATGCTGCAATTCTATAAAGTACGGACGTCTGTGTTTCAGAGAAGGAAACTGAGGCAGGATCAGGGTTTAAACCCAAGCCACGGGTGAACAATCATAATGCCCCTTCTTCAGAACGTGTTCCGAAGTAAATGAGATAATGCATATGGAATTACCTGGTGACAATCCATGCAAGGTGCTGAGTCAGATGTACCTACAAGGATGATGGTGCTTCTCATACATACACAGAAAATAATGATGCAACAATGTGTGAGAAGAGAAGGGTTGACAGAATGATCGCTGAATGTCTCTCATGTCAGCTAGGCTGTGAGCTCCGTGATTATCTCTGAATCCCTAGCACAGTCCCTTGCACGTACATATTTGGTTATTATTTAGAAATCATTCTCAACCTACTGTTGCCAATTGAGCTACTGAATCCCTCCAAAGTTGGTGTTCTTCCTCTGCGAACACACCATGTCCTAGGCTCCTGACAACTAGAGAAAATGCTAGGTACTGGATGCAATGCCAGGTCCATAGGGTTACTCAGGAAACCCAACCATTCTCACGGGTAACTTCCTATTTGCAGTTGAATTCATTCACCCTGTGTTCATGAATGGGACAGCCTTCTGAGCTCCCCATTTATTCCCCACATGCCGAATTAGGTCCAGTGATGTGTCCAGAGCCACTCACTCAATAAAAGACAGTCAGAACCAGGGCTGGGCCAAACTCAGGGAAGGATGCAAGAGGCTTGAGGCTGGTCAATGCCCTCTCTGTCTAATATATTTAGGGAGATAAGCACTCAGCCGGAGAAACAGTTAAAAATGGGTGGCTGATTAAATGTCAGGGGCTGGTGGAATTCCAAGGTTGAGGGAAAGAATGTGAGCAGGAATGCATGCAGGAGAGGGCTGGTGCAAAAGCTGGGCTTTGAGAGTGGTAAGAGGAGGAGATGGCGAGGAATTTATAAATAGCAGTGAGGTCAAGTGTGGTCAATCCAGGGGCAAAGAGAAGAGCCAATCTGTGGGAAAGAGACAAGGTGAGCTGACCTATGTCGAGTCCTTCTTGACAGCCTGCCAGGGCTCTCCACCCTTCCCATACGCGTATGAGACAGGCTGCTGTTGCAATTTTATTGATTGGGAAGTTGGGGGTCATTGGTATATGGCAAAGGTGGCATTTGAGCCAGGTCTGACAACAAAGATTTTGTGTTTTTCACTCTGTCTATGTCTTCCTGGAGGAGCCAAATGGGTCTACACTGGTGACGAGGTCTCCCACTGGAACTGGGGAGACCTTGGTTCTACCCTTGAAGAGCAGGGTAACTTGAGCAAATGATTTGGCTTCTCAGCCTCCTTCCTTCCTTCCTTGGTCATATGAAGTGGGGATGGGAATAGCCACTTCTACCATGCACCTCTTTCAGATCAGCCCAGGGGTTTTCCTTCAGGGATGGGCTGACAAAGTATCCTTGTCACATTACTCACAAAAAAGATGAAGCATGGCAAACCAGGCATAGGTTTTTAAAGGTTCCACCCAGTGACACTCATTTCCATTTCCTTGGCAAATGCAAATCCAGTATCTGCACCCAAGCTTAAGGGGGGCAGAAAAATGCCCTCTTACTGTGCATATGTGCGTGGGAGAAAACTGGAAAGAGTAATGACTACGACAGATGACTAATAACTGTATCCTTGTGAATGTTCTGCAAAAGCTTTTCACTACCCTGAGCTCTTTTCATCCTTAGAACTCCATGCGACTTTGAACCTCAGGATGAAGAATGTAGTCATGATTCTAGGCAGTGGGGAGCCCTTTAAGGTTTTCAAGGTTTCCAAGGAGGGAAGAATGGAGGAGTTAAAGTTTGTTAAGTCAACGCAAGCTACCACCAAAGTGGTGCTAGATAAATGACTATGGTGATTGAATGCAGGGTACATTTGCAATGGGAGAACCTGAAAAGATGGGGAGCCATGGAAAAGATACTGGGATAGTCCAGGTACAGTCTGGACTTAGGATGGCAGTGATGGAAAGATGAGGCAAATCTGCAGAGATGTCTTTATGCAATAAACACTAATCAAGTACCCTCTCTGCACTAAGCACGGTGGAAGACACTAGACTAGAGGCACTGAGATAGATAGGAACCACCTGCCTGTGGAGGCTTCCAGTCCTCGCAGGTGAGATGGATATGAACAACTCCTCCCCTTGGCAAACAAGTAGAATTAACAAACTTTGAACTTGGATGTGGCCACTGGACTTTCTTTGGCCAAAGAAGTGGAAATGAGCATGTCGTTGGGCAGCCTCTGTTCTCACCCCTGTGCCCACCTCAGAGTAAGACTCAATACTTAGCTGTATCTCCAAAAAATTCAACCTGCAACATCCCATTCACGAGGGTCTACATTTTACTGAGGATGTCATGGAGAGGGAGAGCCATGGCATCACATACCACCCAGCAAAATGCATTCCCAGTCCACATTCAAGGATAGTCCCCTTTATGTCCCCTTCCTTGGACCATAGTCTGCTCACATCTGTGTTCTATGGCTCCAACCTGTCCCTGTCCCCCACTTCATATTTCTAAATCTCTCTCTTTTCTTTTTGCAAAGCATCTTAGTTCTCTCTCTTAGCTCTCAGAATTGTAGTCTGGCACACAGCGTGGTTTTAGGCAGATGATCATCCCCGCCCCCTTTAGAAATCACCCTCTTTCCAAGAGGAAGCAGGGGGTGAAAATAATCATCCGTGTTTTCTGTCTCAGCCCTGCTGCCTTTCCTGCACTCTTCACAGAGCAGATAATTGTGGCTTCAGCCAATCCGTTACCTAACCTTCTCCCAGAGGACAAAGCAGGTCATTCACTCTGTGCTCCTCACACTCCTAGTCAGACACCCTCCACCTACTTCCTATTGGCGCTGCCCTGTCATTTAGAGCAGAGACACGCTTGCCTGTTCTCCCACCTGGGCCAGCCCAGCCTCCCCAAGGGAGCATGGCATCTCTAGTGAACTTGCCTGCCTTGGGGATTTGTAACTTTCTCTGCTTCTACACACCAGGTGCCCATGCTTCTGTCAGACTTGGCTACATATCAGAGGTTCCCATGACCCCATCCTCGGTCTATTAATTTGCTAGCACATGTCACAGAATTCACGGAAACACTAACTTACATTTGCCAGGTTATTAAAGGATATAATAAGAGACACAGAGGAACAGCCAGTTAAGGAGATACATAAGGCAAGGTCTGGGAAAGTCCCTAGTGTAGGAGGTTCTATCCCCATGAAGTTGGGGTCTGTCACTCCCCCCGCCCCCGCCACCATGTGGATGTGATCCCTCACCTGGAAATTCTCCAGACCCCATATTTTGGGGATTTCATGGAAGATTCCACACATAGCTTGATTGATCATTAACTCCATTCTCAGCCCCTCTTCCCCTTCTGGAGAATAGGGAGGGGAGGGGTTTGAAAATTCCAAATTTCTAATCCCGGTTTGGTTTTTCTGGTGGCCGGCCCCCATCCAGGAGTCCACCTCATTAGAAGAAAAGACACTCCTATAACCCAGGAAATTCCAACGGATTTAGGAGCCTTGTGCCAGGAACTGGGGTAAAAAACAAATATTAGAGCAAAAAATGCTCTTAATGCTTCTTTCACTTAAAAATTTACAAAGCTTAGGAGCTCTGAGCCAGGAACTGAGGGCAGAAACCAATATATATTTTTCCTATTTAGCAGGATACAACCTATGAAATTTGAATCCATTTGAAAATAGATTACACATATCCTTGCTTTAGTTGATTGATTGATTGATTTGAGAGAGAAAGACCATTGATTTGTTGTTCCACTTATTTGTGCATTCATTGGTTGATTTGTGTATGTGCCCTGACCAGGGATCAAACCCCCAACCTTGGCATATTGGGATGATATTTAACCAACTGAGCTACCCAGACAGGGTCCTTGCTTTCTTAAGTAAAGTTAATTCAAAGGGGACATGTGGGCCATAAACTGGGCAACCGAAATAAGAGCATTTAGGCTTTTAGTGAAGGCATGAAGCATGTCCTCATCTGCCAGTAGGACATATGAGCTTTAGTGTCCAGGTAATACTTTGGTGATTTAAGGGACATTTGTTTTATGTCTTTTCAGCTTTCTGGAAACTTACAGAGGGTGGGATCACCTCCTCACCAGGCACAGAGGGCCTGGTGAGGACTGGCCCGTCCTGGCTTGTTCACTCGGGGGGTGGGGGGAAGGGGCAGTAGTGGGGGTAAGTGGTGAAGAGTGATCCCCCAGCCCACCAAGGAAAACCCCCAAGGTGGTTTAGAGAAGGGTTTTATGGGCCCCATTCTCTCTGCCCCCAGAACAATCTGGAGGGGGTGGGCTGTGAGGACACTTCCTAAATTTCTGACTTGCTGATTTAGTGACAAGGAATTAAAGAGAAGCAGCTTTGGGTAGAATGACCCAAAGTGGAGGTGGAGGTGGAGGTGGGGGTGGAGGTGGAGGTGGAGGTGGGGGTGGGGGTGGAGGTGGGGGTGGGGGTGGAGGTGAAGGTGGAGGTGGAGGTGGAGGTGGAGGTGGAGGTGGAGGTGGAGGTGGGGGTGGGGGTGGAGGTGAAGGTGGAGGTGGAGGTGGAGGTGGAGGTGGAGGTGGAGGTGGGGGTGGGGGTGGGGGTGGGGGTGGAGGTGGAGGTGAAGGTGGAGGTGGAGGTGGAGGTGGAGGTGGAGGTGGAGGTGGGGGTGGGGGTGGAGGTGAAGGTGGAGGTGGAGGTGGAGGTGGAGGTGGAGGTGAAGGTGGAGGTGGAGGTGGAGGTGGAGGTGGAGGTGGAGGTGGAGGTGGGGGTGGGGGTGGAGGTGAAGGTGGAGGTGGAGGTGGAGGTGGAGGTGGAGGTGGAGGTGGGGGTGGGGGTGGGGGTAGGGGTGGAGGTGGAGGTGAAGGTGGAGGTGGAGGTGGAGGTGGAGGTGGAGGTGGGGGTGGGGGGTGGGGGGGTGGGGGTGGGGTGGAGGTGGAGGTGGAGGTGGAGGTGGAGGAGGTGGAGGTGAAGGTGGAGGAAGGTGGTATTTCGGGTCCCTCAGCAAATCTTGGGATAAATTGGGTCCCTCAGCAAATCTTGGGTAGATGAGAAGATGCGTAAGAGACTGCATCTTAAAAAGTTCTCATTAGAAAATAATTGTAATTGTGTGTGGTGATGGATGTTAACTAGACTAATTGTGATCATTTCACAATACATACAAGTGTGAAATCATGTTGTATACCTGAAATTAAAATAATGTTATATGTCAATTATATTTCAATTTTAAAATGCTTTATTGATGGAAATATATATATATATATATATATATATATATATATATATATATTATAGTGGTTCTATTCCTTTAGAGGCAATGTGCTGTGGGTTGGAAGTTTGACGTTGATACTTACTGGCTTATTGTGGGTGGGCAGTTCTTAAACTCTCTGGTCCTCCATTTCTCATCTATAAAATGGGAATACAAACAGCCCCTAGTTCTTAAAGCTGTTGTGAAGATGGGATAGGGGGTACAGGGTCGGGAAACCTTTATCATTCCTCAGTCAGGAAACGGTTATCATTCTTTCTAAATTCCCTTTCCCTCTCCAGCCTGGGGCTGACTTAGTCACCCACTTGGCATCAGCCTGGGCTTGGTGGTTCACATGCTTGCCTAAAGCACCAGGGGAAAAGAAGACCAGTCCTTCCTGCCCTTCCCATCCCCAGGCCCCTTTCCACTGCCAGCCTGATGTTGCCCCATTTGCTCCAGCCAATCAGCACAGTTGCTGCCCTCACCAGGTACCTGGTTCTCACCTGCTCCATGGAGCTCAGCCCACTGAGGGAATCAGGAGGACGATCTTCCCGCTGCAACCTCTACCCTCACCCACCACCACATCTCACCCATCTCATTCCTTTTGAAACCCCCTCCCCTTAAAAGGAGGTACCTTAATTCCTATGGGGGGAAAGGGAGGAGAAGGGAGTCACTAGGCAAGAAGGCATGTGTTACAAGGTTGGCCTTGAGCCCAGCTTTTTTTTTTTGTTCCCTAAGACAAACTGGCTTTTTCTCCTTTACTGGCAAAGATTGTCATAAG
>NW_027669510.1:0-10718 GCF_964212035.1 Myotis nattereri | reverse complement strand
GAAATAAAAACTGGGGTAGGGGGGAAGCTGGGGAGGTCAAGGGGAGAAAACAAAAAAAAAAAGGACACATCTCTAATACGCTTTGAAATACTTTAAGGAATAAAAAAAAAATAAAAAATGAAAGCCTTATCCTTATAAAAAGATCTGCCTTATAATTAAATGGCCTAATACATTTTAGAGTAGGGCACCTTTCCAAAGTATTCTCAGAAGAACATGGCTTGAAATCCAGGGTGTATCCTTTAACACGCTATTGGAAACAATAGCCTTAGTTGTGCTCCATCACGATCCAAACAGAGACAGAAACAGCAAGAGACATGGCAGGTTTCTGTTACTATATTCCTACTGAGCATCCCTCAATGCACATTTCCTGATGGTGCTATTGATCAGAATGTGCACTCACAGGACATTAGGGCCCTCATGCACAACTCCGTCATGAAACCACTTGAAAGAGAAGCCTATTGGACAAGAATGTTAGCAGGAACTTTACAATGCAGAGGGATTCTGAAGAACATTGAAAAAGGTGGCAGAACCATAGCCAGTTTGGAACAGTGGACAGATCACTGGCCTTCAGACTGAAGGGCTCAGATTTGATTCAGGTCAAGGGCACTTGCCTGGGTGTGGGCTCAATCTCCAGTCTGGGCTTGCAGGAGGAACTGATCAAAGAATCGCTCTCATCACTGATGTTTCTAACTCTCACAAGCTCTCCTTTCCTCTCTGAGATAAGTACAAATATATTTAAAAGAATGGTGGCAGAATCATGGATGATGCAGGGACATGCTCCCAGGAACAAACTGATATTCCAACTAAAATACAGAACAACTTCCTGAATAATCAATGGAAAACTCACAGGAGAGAACCCTGAAACCAGAAGACCGAAGGTGGAGGCCACTTAGACACTGGTAGGAGGAGAGGAGGCTTGAAGGGGCGGGCCTGACACCCACAGACAGCAACTGAAGTCTCGGAGAGATATCTCAGCTGTGGAGGACTGCCACTGAGAACTCTGGGTCTAATCCCCAAGCTGTGCCTCCTAGCAGAGAGCACCAGAACTGAGGAGGGTACCCATATAACCTGTGGATGTGAATAGCAGCAGGGCACTGTTGGCCAGGGAGAGACAGCTGGAAATTCAGGTATACTCTTAAAGGGCTAGCACACAAATTTCCCTGTGGAGACACACACTTTGTGCCCTGGCAAAGGGAGGGTGAAGTGGACTGGAGCTGTGAAGGAAAAAGCCAGAACTGGGGAGTAAAGGGTTCCAGCACAGAAGACAGACACTTCAAGTTTCCTGGGAGGAGTCATTTCCTCAGGCAGCAGAGAAAATCTTTCCCATGCAGACATTTGCCTTTCCTGGAGGGGAGACAATTAACACACACTACTGGGTTCCAGCACAGAAGACAGACACTTCAAGTTTCCTGGGAGGAGTCATTTCCTCAGGCAGCAGAGAAAATCTTTCCCATGCAGACATTTGCCTTTCCTGGAGGGGAGACAATTAACACACACTACTGGGAAACACACACTACCTTGCCTGGAGGACACTTAAGAGATTATAAATAACAATAAACCTCCACACAGAAGCAACTGCTCCACCCTGTTGAAACAAACTCTTGCTATAACCTGAGGACCCTTGCCTTGGAAGCAAGTTAAGTTGGAATCCTATCAGTCTATAGACAGAGGAGGTCTCTGGAGGCTTTGAGTCTTTGCCTGATCTAATTAGTCAGAAACATCCTTTAACAATGTTCTGCACTAGAGACTGAGAGGCACAGAGTATCTACCTAACTTGTCACCACAAACCCACACAGAAAGCCAGAAAGAGGAAATAAAGAAACAACCCCCAAATGAGAGAACTAGAGAATTCTCCAGATATAGAGGGAGATGAAGCACAGAGAAGACATTTATCTGAATCTGACTTCAGGGTTATGAAGGTAAAAGAGCTCAACAGCATGAAAAAAGATATAGTGACTATGAAAAGAAGAACAGTCCTAGATATAAAATGACATAATACAAACAGGAGGACCATTTACATAACAGTATTAGAATAGCAAGTGTGCCAAAAGAGGCAGGAGGGGAGAAAAGCCTAGAGACGGTCTATGAAGAAACAATGGCAGAACACTTTCCTAACGTGGTAAAGAAAAATCCCACACAAGGTCAAGAGCCAAAGAGAACCCAAAAGAAGAAGTACCCAAACACGTGCCCAGACACATCATAATTAAAATGCCAAAAATTAAAGACAAGGAGAGAATCTTCAAGGCAGCAATTAAAAAGAAAACTGTTAGCTACGAAGTCGTCCCCATAAGGATGAGTCCTGATATCTCATCTGAAACTCTACAGGCCAGAGGGATTGGCATGAAGTACTCAAGTTAATGGAAAGAGAGGATCTGAGACCAAGATTACTATATACGGCAATTCTTTCCTTCAAAATAGACAGTCAAATACAGAGCTTCATAGACAGAAAAAGGCTAAAAGTGTAAATTGTCACCAAGCCAGCATTACAAGAAATGCAAAGGGATTGCTGTAATGAGAATGAGAAACAGAGACAGAAACTTAGCCATACAGAAAGATAATGGAAAGAAATAAATACCTATCAATAATAACTCTAAATATAAATAGGTAAATGCTCTAATCAAAAGGCATAGGGTATCAAAATGGATACAAAAATATGATGCAAGTATATGCTGTATACAGGAGTGCCATCTGAAAACAAAAGACACACAAAGGATTGGAGTGAAGGAATGGGAAAATTTCCATGCAAATGGAAAGAAAAAAAGGCTGGAGTACCAATATTCATATCAGACAAAATAGACTTTTTAATAAAGGCCATCACAAGAGACAGAAAGGTCACTGCATGATACCAAAGGGATCAACCAGCAGAAAATATTACCCTAGGAAACAAATATTCATCCAACATAGGAATATATGTATATCTCCTATCTAATAAAAGAGAAACATGGTAATTAGCATACGACCAGTACTCTTCCCTTTGGCTATCAGCGAGATATGCAAATTAGCTGCCTGCCAAGATGGCGGCTGGCAGCCAGGCAGCTTGAAACTAATATGAGGCTTGCTTGCTTCAGTGACAGAGGACACCAACGTTCCCAGCCTGCCTTGCCGGCCTCTGAGCTTGCAGTTTAAGAAACATTGTAACAAATATAGAAGCTAAACAAAGCCCCAATAACATGCTTTCAGTGAGCCCGGGATCTCAGAGCTGGAGTTCTATATTGTTTCGATTATAGAACCCAAAAAAACCAGATATCTTCTTTCAGCAGCAGAGGCCTCAGAGCTGGAGCCAGAGCTAAAGCTGGCCCAGAATAAAAACAAAAGAAAAAAAAAAAAGCATTTGGGAGCTTCAGTCGGCCAGAAAACAGCCCTCAGCCCCTCACCCAGGCTGGCCACGCACCCCAGTGGGGACCCCCACCCTGATCCAGGACACCCTTCAGGGCAAACCAGCCAGCCCCACCCATGCATCAGGCCTCTATCCTATACAGTAAAAGGGTAATATGCCTCCAGGCACTGGGATCAGCAGAGCTGAGAGGGCTCCCAGCACGCAGGGGGATCAGCGTGACAGGGGGCAGCACCCAAAACCCCTGATTGCCCTGAGGCTCCGTGTGTAACAGGGGATGGGACCTCAACCTCCCTATCTACTGTGCTCTGTTCATGACAGGGGAAGGCGCCCCAACCCCCTGGTCAGCCCTGCTCGGTGCCTGATGGGGGGAGCTCCCCAACCCCCTGATCGCCCTGCTGCTCTGTGTTACAGGGTGCGGCGCCTCAAACCCCTGATCAGCCCTGCTCTGTGTTTGACAGGGTGCTGGGCCCCAACCCTCTCCTCCCCCTCGGGCCCTGCTCTGTGTGTGACGAGGTAGAGCAATAACCTCCCCATCAGCCCTGTCCTGAGTGTGACTGGGGGCGGTGTCCCAACCCCCCAATCGGCCCTACCCTGAGCATGAGTGAGGGTGGCATCGCAACCTCCCAATCTGCCCTGCTTTGTGCATGACAGGAGAAGGCGCCCCAACTCCCCAATCAGCCCTGCTCTGAGCCCGACAAGGGGCTGAACCTAGGGATTGGGCCTGCCCTCTGCCACCCAGGAGTAGGCCTCAGCCAGCAGGTCATTTTTCCTGAGGGGTCTCAGACTGCGAGGGGGCACAGACCCGGCTGATGGACCCCCTTTCCCCACCAAGTGCACAAATTTTTGTGCACCGGTCCTCTAGTATATACATGCCAATTCAAAGCTATATGCCAAAATGCTGGACAATGTGGATGAAATAGATGAAGTCAGTAAAAAATGCGAACTACCAAAATTGATTCAGAAAGAATTACTTATACATCTGAAACAAACAAACAAAAATCAAACAAAGAGACTTCCAGGGGACTTTAATGGAGAGCCTGAAAACAGGACAGTCATAGTAGCAGACTTTTATCACTCCTATCACTTCACTGGATAGATCTTCCATGTGACAAGACAATGATTCAGAGACTCTACAGGACACACTGCATCAGATGGATTTAATTGACATTTTAGAACGTTCACCCCAACAGAGCAGAATATACTTTCTTCTCAAGTGCACAGGGGTCATTCCCAAAGATAGACCACATGGAAGGACACATAACAAGTCCCTACAATTTCAAGAAGATTTAAATCATATCAAGCATCTTCTTGGATCACAGTGGAATGAAATGAGAAATCAACTAGCGTAAAAACACCCAAAAACATTTAAACACTTAGAGGCTAAATAGCATGCTATTAAACAATGAATTTGTTACAATGAGATCAAGAAAATATCAAAGACTTTTTGGAAAAAAAGGAAAATGAACAAATAACAACACAATATCTCTGGGAAACAGCAAAAGCAGTCCTGAGAGGGAAATTCATAACACTATAGACCTATCTCAGAAAATAACAAAAATCAGCAATAAACTATTTATCCCTACAACTGAAGAATTAGAAAGAAACCAACAAGAAGAGCCCAGAGTAAGTAGCAGAAGGAAAAAATAAAGATTACAGTAGAAAAAATAACAGAGAAAAAAAATTCAATGAAACCAAAAGCTGGTTCCATGAAGGATAAACAAAATTGATAAACCATTAGCAAGACTCATTAAGAAACAAACACACATGATTCCAATAAGCAAAATCAGAAACAAGAGTGGAGGAGTAAGCACTAGCACCACAGAAATTCAAAGGATTGTAAGAAAATACTATGAACAACTATATGCCAAAATGCTGGACAAAGTGGATGAAATAGATGAAGTCAGTAAAAAATGCCAACTACCAAAACTGATTCAGAAAGAATTAAGAAAACTCAATAGGCTCGTAACAAGTGATGAAATAGAAGCAGTAATCAAAACACTTCCAACCAACAAAAGCTCAGGTCTGGATAGCTTCACAGGGGAGTTCTATCAAACAGTCAGAAAACTACAATCTATACTCCTCAAACTGTTTCAGAAAATCAAAGAGGAAAGAATACTTCCTAACTCTTTGTATGAGGTCAGCATTATTCTAATACCAAAAGAAGGTAAAGACACTACAAAGAAAGAGAATTACAGGCCAATATAGCTGATGATGACAGATACTAAAATCCTCAACCAAGTATTAGCAAATCACATCCAGCATTATATTAAAGGACCAAATGACATGATCAAGTGGGATATATTCCAGGGATGCAAGGCTGGTATGATATTCACAAATCAATAAATGTGATACAACTCATAAACAAACTGAAGGTTAAAAATCACGTGATCATATTGATAGACACAGAAAAAGAATTGGAACAAACCCAACCCCCAATTTTGATAAAAAGTCTCAGCAATGTGGTAATAGAGGGAGCATACTCAACATGATAAAGGCCATATATGAGAAACCCACAGCCAACATCATACTCAATAGGCAAAAACTAAAACCATTTCCCATGAAAGAACAGGAACATGACAGTGATGCCAATTTTCACCATTCCTGTTCAACATAGTACAGGAAGTGCTACCATAGTGCTC
Source organism: Myotis nattereri (assembly GCF_964212035.1). Classification (NCBI taxonomy): domain Eukaryota; kingdom Metazoa; phylum Chordata; class Mammalia; order Chiroptera; family Vespertilionidae; genus Myotis; species Myotis nattereri. The sequence goes on along the minus strand of NW_027669510.1, from coordinate 4,742 downwards.
AGACATGAAGAAATAAAAGTCATCCCAACTGGAAAAGCACATAATAAATGAATTTGGTCATGAATCAGGATACAAAATTAACACCCATAAATATATGTATTTTTATTTACCAAGAATGAACTCCCAAAAAGATAAACTAAGAAAAGAATCCCACTTACCATTGCAATAAAGGAATTAAAGAAAAAACTCAATTAAGGAAGTATAAGAACTGCACTTGGAAAATGACAGAATATTGAAAAGGAGATAAAGATATCAACCAGTGGACTAATATACCATGTTGATGGGTTGGCAGAATTAACATTATTAAGATGTCCATACTACCCAAACCAATTTATAGATTCAATGTAATCTCCATTAATATACCAACAGAATATTTCACAGACAAAGAACAAACTCTCCAAAAATTCATATGGAGTAAAAATAGCCTCAGCAATCCAGGGAACTACAAAAAAATATGGAAGGCTCACAATACCAGATATTAAGCTATATTATAAAGCCACCATTCTCAAAACTGCCTGCTACTGGCACTAGAAAAGACATATACACCACTGAAACAGAACAGAGAACCCAGAAGTGGACCCAAGTCATTACGCTGTATTATTAATTTACAAAGGAGGCGAGAGCATTCAATGGAGTCAAGGCAGTCTCTTTGATTTCTACAAGATGGCGGCGATATAGGCAGACACGTCCCAGGTCTTGTGCCAGAGCAGATGGAGTAAGCAGCTGAAACTAATAACACCCACCGCGAATTGGGGAAATTACTCAGCTGGTGAGACGGTTTGCAGTAGGGAAGGGCAGAGCTCCCCTGGAAAGGTAAAAGAAACAGGGATCTGGGCAGGAAAGTTTGCCAGACCTCTGAGCCCAGAGGGTCAGAGGGAGACCGCATGGCACTGGGACAGGCACAGCCCCTGACTGGGGAAAAAAGATCCGCGGGATTCCTGGCACAGGGGGATTTGAGATCTGGGTTCTGTGATTACGGAGGACTGAGCCTAGAGGGGGCTGCCTCAACAGCTGAACAGACCATGCAGTGCTGGTAAGAGAGGAGCTTACAGAAATTCAGACTTCCCCATTTCTGTGGCCAGCATTTGTTTGTTTATTTTCACTGAACCCTGTTCATAGGACATTTCAGATATGGACACTCACCTGTGCTGAAGAGAGGGAGAAGGTGCAGATGAGTGGAATCTGGGGAGAGGCTGGGGAGAAAGGGGGCGCCGGGAGAGGTGCCAGCGAATTTAGTGCTGAGACACCCCTGGTACCAGGACTCGGGCAGCCATTCTTTCCGGAGTGTGGGACTCCTCCACCTAGCCCCCAGGCAAGGAGCACAGCCACACCCAGATTAGACCCTGAACGAGATGAAGGATTAAAATAATCTGATCAGTCCCTGGGCGTTAACAGGGTCTGGCCTATAGAGGGACTTTCAGTCCCAGCAATAACGTAGACCAGGGCCACGATTAAAGAACCAGTTCTGGGGAGTTGACTTCCCCAAACCAGTTTTAAGTGCAATAGAGAAAATAAACCCTTGCTACTGGATAGAGAAGCTGTATAGCCTCAGAGGCCAACCCAAAAATACTGCCATCCAGAGGCTGAGCCACAACCTTAATCTCAGCTAAACACAAATTGAGGCAGTCTGAGACACAAATACGGCCTGCTTTAAAATCAGGACTATGGTTTACAATACTGAGGAAGAGTGTATCGCAGGGAAATTCAACACTCTCCTGAATAACTGGCAAGACCAAGGCGAGCCAGACTGAAGAGTAGAAGAACCGAATTACCTTCACTACTGCAATTTTTTTTCTTTTTTCACCTTTTAACTAAGAAAGCAATTTTTTCTTCTTTTTCCACCAGCTGATTTTATCCTTTTAATTACCACATTTTTATGTTTAACCAGTATTATTGCTGCTACCACTTTACCATTTTTTTAAAGTGACATTTTATTGTCTCTCTATTTTATTTTGGGATTAGTGTTCTCCATTCTATTTTCATCGTTCCTATAGCATCAATTTTCCCTACCTCAATTTTACCTCTATGCTAAAACCCTCTTCCCCACTTTTCCCTTTTTGTTGTCCTGTTTCTCTTACCCTATTCCTGCTTTAGATTTTCCTGATTCCTTCTTTTTCCCCCTGTCAAAATTTCACCCTAATTATATATCCTATTTCCACTCCACTGCTCTAAATCCTTATACACCTATCCCTTATCTTTCTTCACTATCCAAAATTTTTTCCCTTCTTTTATCTTTCTATGTTTTGTTGCTGTTTGCTTGATTGTTGAGTATTTTGTGTTTTTTTTTTTTTTTTTTTTTTTTTGTGTGTGTGTGTGTGTGTGTGTGTGTGGTTTAGGACTGGTTGTGAGGTTATTTTGCTTTTTCCTTTTTTTTTTCTTTTGCTGGCTTTTCCCCTCTCTCCACCCCCGCTCCCCGCCACTTATTTTTTTGCTTCTGTTTTCCCTTGCCTCTCTTGATATTATTGATTATTTGTAGTTTGCATTCATCTCCAGTGATCTGTTGCTGGAATCTGTTGGGATTAGTGGCGGTTCTATCAGAGTTTTCTCCTCATATAAATAGTCTCTTCCCCTCTTCTACTTCATTCTCTCTTTTCACTCTTTTTTTTTTCTTTTTTCCGCGTCATTTTTCCCAATTTCATTTTTGAACTCCTTTTTTCCCTTACTTTTCTTTTCTTTTCTCTCTTTTATATTTTTCTCTTCTTTCTTCCTTATCCCCTAATTCTCTTAAATTGGGAAGTCACCTTTATTTGGGGTTATTAATATTGTGAATATATTTGTCTTCAGTGCCTGGTACATTGTGGCTTGATTTGTTGCATCATGTGCCCTTAAATCAACGCAGCAGATCCAAGCCGCAGCAGTCTCCTGATCACCATACCCTCTGAGGATCAGCAGCTGTATGTGAAGCCTCCCCCCACCAGCAAGAAGAGCCACCAAAGCTGTAAACAGCACAAATAAGAGGAGCTGCTAACTGAGGAAAAGCTGCTATCGCAACCGCCCGAGGAGCAACCACAGCCCAAGGAGCCACTGCGACCCAGGGAGCAGCTCATGAATGACTCAACGTCTACATATGTCAGTCAGATCAAACATGGGTAGACAAAGAAATCCCGAAAGGAAAGAGAAGGAGGATTCGCCAGAAAACCAGCTAAGTGATACAGAGGCATGCAACATGAGAGGAAAAGAATTCAGAATAAGGGTCCTAGAGTCCATAAACCGAATGGAGGAAAAAATCAAAAACATATAGAAGAACCAAGAAAAAACAGATGAAAAAATCAACTACTTAAGCAAGAATCAAGAAGTAAGAGATAAAAAATCAACAACTTAAGTAAGACCCAAGAAGAAATGAAGAGTGATATAGCTGCAATGAAAAACTCCATTGAAAGTATCAACAGTAGACTAGGAGAAGCGGAGGACCAAATTAGTGAATTAGAAGACAAGGAAGCAAACACACCCAAACTGTACTGCAATTGGATAAAAAAATTAAAAGACAGGAGGAGAGCGTAAGTGACATTGGGACAACATGAAACGAAACAACATATGGATAATAGGGGTGCCAGAACAACAGAAAGAGGAACAAGGATTAGAAAACCTATTGGAAGAAATAATATCAGAAAACTGCCCTGTGTTGGGGAAGAAAAAAGTCACACAAGCCCAGAGAGTCCCAAACAAGGTGAACCCGAAAAGACCGACACAAGACACATCATAATTATCATGGCAACTGTTCAGGACAAAGAGAGAATCTTACAGGCTGCAAGAGAGAGACGGAAAGTTACATACAAGGGATCTCCCATTAGATTATCCAATGATTTCTCAACAGAAACACATCAGGCAAGAAAAGAATGGACAGAAATTTACAAAGTGATGCAAAGCAAAGGACTGAATCCAAAAATACTCTATCAAAGGCTATCATGAAAAGTTGAAGGGGAAATAGGAAGCTTCACAGACAAAAAAAGGCTACGAGAGTTTATCACCACCAAGCCGGCAATGCAAGAAATTCTAAAGGGACTGGTGTAAAAAAAGGAACAAAAATCTCAGAAAGAAAACAGCCACACACACAAAAAAGAAATGGCTACAAACATGTACCTTTCAATAATAACTTTAAACTTAAATGGACTAAATGCTCCAACCAAAAGACATCGAGTGGCTGAATGGATAAAAAAAACATGACCCATACATTTGTTGTCTAAAGAGACCCTCCTCAGAAGAAGGGACTCACACAGACTGAAAGTGAAGGGATGGAAAAATATCTTTCAGGCAAATGGAAAGGAAAAGAAAGCTGGGGTAGCAATACTTATATCGGACAAAATAGACCTCAAAGTGAAGGCCATAACAAGAGATAAGGAAGGCCACTTCATAATACTAAACGGATCAATACATCAAGAAGATATAACCCTGGTAAACATATATGCACCCAATGCAGGAGCACACAAATACATAAAAATAACTCCTGGAAGATATCAAAGGAGAGATCAACAACAATGCAATCATAGAGGGGGACTTTAATACACCACTGACATCATTGGATAAATCCTCTAGGCAAAAAATCAGCAAAGAAACAGCCATCCTAAATGACTCACTAAATCAGATGGACTTAATTGACATCTTCAGAACGCTTCACCCCACAGCCAAGGAATATACATTCTACTCAAGTGCTCTTAAGACACATTCAAAAATAGACCACATATTGGGTCACAAACAAAGTCTCCCCAAATTCAAGAAGATTGAAATCATACCAAGCATCTTCT
>NW_027669511.1:0-11000 GCF_964212035.1 Myotis nattereri | reverse complement strand
CTGCCAACTGAGGAGCAGCTGCTACCACAACTGCTTGAGGAGCAACCACAACTCGAGGAGCCACTGCCACCCAAGGAGCAGCTCCTGAATGACTCAACATCTAGATATGTCGGTGAGATCAAACATGGGTAGACAAAGAAACCCCCAAAGGAAAGAAAAGGAGGACTCACCAGAAAAGCAGCTAAGTGAAACAGAGGCATGCAGCTTGACAGACAAAGAATTCAGATTAAGGGTGCTAGAATCCATAAACCAGATGGAGGAAAAAATAAACAACTTATCAAGAACATAGAAGAAACAGAAGAAAAAAACCATCAACTTATATAAGAATCAAAAAGAAACGAATGAAAAAAAATCAATAAATTATGGAAGAACCAAGAAGAAATGAAGAGTGTTATAGCTGTAATAAAAAACACCATTGAAAGTTTCTATAGTAGACTAGGAGAAGCAGAGGACTGAATTAGCGACTTAGAAGACAGGGAGGCAAAAGACACCCAAACTGAACTGCAATTGGAGAAAAAAAATTCAAAGACAGGAGGAGAGCCTAAGGGAACAATGGAACAACATGAAACGAAACAACATGCGAATAATAGGGGTTCCTGAACAACAGAAAGAGGAACAAGGGTTAGAAAACCTATTGGAAGAAATAATATCCGAAAACTTCCCTCAGGTGGGGAAGAAAAAAGTCACACAAGCACAGAGTTCCAAACAATGTGAACCCAAAAAGACCCACATCAAGACTCATCATAATCACCATGGCAAATGTTCAGGACATAGAGAGAATCTTAAAGGCTACAAGAGAGAGACTGAAAGTTACATACAAGTGATCTCCCATTAGATTATCAAATGATTTCTCAACAGAAACACATCAGGCCAGAAAAGAATGGATGGAAATTAACAAAGTGATGCAAAGCAAAGGACTGAATCCAAGAATACTATATCCAGCAAGGCTATCATTCAGAATTGAAGGGGAAATAAGAAGCTTCACAGACAAAAAAAGGCTAAGGGAGTTTATCACCACCAAGCCAGCAATGCTAAAAATGCTAAAAGGACTGGTGAAAAAAAGAAGAAAGACAAAGCTAAGAAAGAAAACAGGCACAAAAAATAGAAATGCCTACAAACAAGTACCTTTCAATAATAACTTTAAATGTACATGGACTAAATGCTCCAATCAAAAGACATCAAGTGGCTGAATGGATAAAAAACAATGACCCATACATGTGCTATCTACAAGAGACCCTCCTCAGAAGAATGGACTCACAGAGACTGAAAGTGAAGGGATGGAAAAATATCTTTCAGGCAAACGGAAATGAAAGAAAAAAAAACAAACAGCTGTGGTAGCAATACTTATATTGGACAAAATAGACCTCAAAGTGAAGGCCATAACAAGAGATAAAGAAGGCCACTTCATAATACTAAAGGGATCAATATAAGAGGCTATAACCCTGATAAACATATATCCACCCAATGCAGGAGTTCCCAAATACATAAAAAAAAAGCTCCTGGAAGACATCAAGGGAGAGATCGACAACAATACAATCATAGTAAGGGACTTTAATACACCACTGACATCACTGGATAAATCCTCTAGACAAACAATTGGCAAAGAACCAGCAATCCTAAATGACTCACTAGATCAGATGGACTTAATTGACATCTTCAGAACATTTCACCGCAAATCCAGGGAATATATGTTCTTCTGAAGTGCTCATAGGACATTTTCAAAAATAGACCACGTATTGTGTCACAAAGTCTACCCAAATTCAAGAAGATTGAAAGCATCTTCTCAGACCACAATGGCATAATATTAGAAATAAACTACAATAAAAACCATCGAAAATACTCAAACACTGGAAGCTGAATAGCATGTTATTCAATATTGATTGGTTACCAATGAGATCAAAGAAGAAATGAAAAACATCCTGGAAACTAATGACAATGAAAACACAACAATCCAAAACCTATGGGACACAATGAAAGCAGTCCTGTGAGGGAAGTGTATAGCTCTACAGGCCTATCTCAAAAAACAAGAAAAATGGTAGTAAATCATCTAACTCTACAACTCAAAGAACTAGAAAGAGAGCAAGATGAAAACCCCAGAGTGAGCAGAAGGAAGGAGATAATAAAGATTAGAGCAGAAAAAAATGACATAGAGACCAAAAAAATACAGAAAATCAATGAAACCAAGAGCTGGTTCTTTGAAAGGATAAACAAGATTGACAAACCTCTAGCCAGGCTCACCAAGAAGCAGAGAGAGAGGACCCATATAAACAAAATCAGAAATGATAGAGGCGAAATAACAACAGACCCCCACAGAAATATAAATGATTGTTAAAAAATACTATGGACAACTCAACTCCAACAAACTAGACAACCCGTAGGAAATCGACATGTTCCTAGAAAAATACAACATTCCAAAACTCAATCAGGAAGAATCAAAACATCTCAAAAGGCCAATAACTATGGAAGAAATTAGAGCAGTCATCAAAAAGCTACCAGCAAACAAAAGCCAGGGTCAGACAGCTTCACAGGGGAGTTTTACCAAAAACTCAACAAAGACCTAAAACCTATCCTGCTTACACTTCTACAAGAATCCAAGAGGAAGGAACACTTTCAAGATCATTCTATGAAGCCAGTATCACCCTAATACCAAAACCAGGTAAAGACAACACAATGAAAGAGACTTACAGGCCAATATCCCTCATGAACAAAGATGCCAGAATCCTCAACAAAATCTTAGCAAATCAGATCCAGCAGTATATCAGAAAGATCATACACCATGGCCAAGTAGGATTTTTCTCAAGGATGCAAGGATGGTACAATATCAGAAAATCAATAAACATGATACATCACATAAACAAACTGAGAGTAAAAATCCACATAGTCATATAAAGTGATGCAGAAAAAGCATTTGACAAAATCCAACACCCAATTTTGAGAAAAACTCTAAGCAAACAGGGCATAGAGGGATCATACTTCAACATAATAAAAGCCTTATTTGACAAACCTACAGACATCATACTCAATAGGCAAAAACAATTACTCTAAGAAGAGGAACAAGACAGGGATGCCCACTCTCACCACTTCTGTTCGACAGAGTACTGGTAGTGCTAGGCAATGCAGTCAGACAAGAAGAAGTCAAACAAGGCATGCTAAGTGGAAAAGAAGAAGTAAAACTGTCATAATTCGCAGATGGCATGGTATTGTCCATAGAAATACCTAAAGACTCCATCAAAAAAACTAGGAGATTTAACAAATGAATTTGGCAATGTAGCAGGGTACAAAATTAACACCCAGAATTCTATGGCTTTTTGATACACGGATAATGAACTCAGAAATAGAAACAAACAAACAAAAATGCCATTTAGCAGTGCAACAAAAATTTAAGAAACCTAGGAATAAACTTAACTAAGGGGGTAAAAAGCTGTTCTTGGAAAACTACAGGAAATTGAAAAAAAGTGATAGAGGAAGACTAAAGCAAATAGAAGAACATACCATATTCATGGATTGGTACAATCAACATCATTAAAAATGTTCATAGTACCCAAAGCAATGTACAGTTTTAAGGTATTCCCCATTAAAATATCAATGGCGTATCTCACAGACCTAGAAGAAAGTTTCCAAAAATTCCTATGGATTTAAAAAAAGACCCCAAAGAGTTAACCGCAATCTGGACAAAGAAGAACAAAGTTGGAGGGATAACCATACCAGATATCAAGCTATATTACAAAGCCACCATTCTCAGAACTGCCTGTTACTGGCACTAAAGCAGATATAAAGACCAATGGGACAGAACAGAGAACATAGTAGTCGACCCTAACCATTATACTCAATTAATATTTGACAAAGGTGGCAAAAGCATAGAATGGAGTCATACAGTGTCTTCAATAATTGGTGTTGGAACCTGGATGGCAATCAGGCCTAGGCGGGGTGGGACAGGTGAGGCCGCGAGGCAGGGTGGGGCCTGGCGGGGCTGGGCGAGGCAGGGTGGCTGTGCACTGGGCTAAGACTAGGCTATCACAGGCAGAGAGACTATTGCCCTTCCCACAAGGTCTGGGGCCTTTGGGCTGGGTCCCATGTAGGAACTTAGCCTGGACAGCTGCAGAGAGGAGGATGAGGCGCCGGGCACCAAGGGGTGGCCCACACCCCAGGCGAGGGTGCACTTACAAGTGACAAGGTTCATCATGGAGGCAGGTGTCAAGCTAGGGATGCAGTCCGTTCCCCTCGCAACCGCCTGTGCCATTTACTGTAAGTTCTTCTGCGAGATCAACGTGGACGCCTATGACCCCTACTTGGTCGCCATGTCTGCCCTTTACGTGGCTGGCAAAGTGGAAGAACAGCCCCTGCTAACCCACGACATCATCAACGTGTCCAACAGGTACTTCCACCTGGGCAGCGAGCCCTTGGAGCTGGACTCCCGATTCTGGTTGATCCGGGACAGCATTGTGCAGTGCGAGCTCCTTGTGCTGCGGGTACTGCGCTTCCAAGTCTCCTTTCCGTACCCACACAGGTACCTGCTCCACTACCTGATTTCTCTCAAGAACTGGCTGAATCCTTACAGCTGGCAACGGACCCCCATCTCCATCACTGCCTGGGCCCTGCTGCGGGACAGCTACGAGGGGGGGTGGGGGGGGCTGTGCGTCCGGTTCCAGGCTCAGCACATAGCCGAGGCGGTGCTCCACCTGGCCCTGCAGGTCTATGGGGTCCAGGTGCCCGCCGAGGCTAAGGCTGAGAAGCCATGGTGGCACGTATTTAGTGGAGACCTTACCAAGCCAATCATAGATAACATTGTGTCTGACCTCACTCGGTTTTATACCATGGACAGAGAGATCCCCGAAGGCCCTGGCCCAGGCCTGCCCAAAGAGAAGCCTGGGATGCTCGGCTGCCAGGGGACAGCGCCACCACATCGCCCTGATGGTCTGTCCCCAGAGCACTGGCTGGGAGGACTGGTTTTGTGCTGCTGGAGACAGGCCAGAGAAGGCAATGATATGCTGCCACTTTGATTCTCAGGCTTTGACTCTCCCTGGCAGCCAAGGTCCAGATGGGGATGGGCGCTGCACCTCCCAAGGGCAGGAGCGTGCAGTGGGCGGCTCTGAGGACTCAGTGTCTGCTTTTTTCCTTTGAAAGGATGCAGACTACAGCCGAGGTTTGGGATCAGTGGAAGGAAAATCAAAGAATGGATGGGATTGTGCCCCAGGGGATTTTTTTAAAGGCCAGATTTAGAGAAAGCATGACTCAATTAACAGAGGAAATTGTATTTTGTTTCATTGAAGATATTACAAAGCCAAAATAAAAACATAATAATAATTGGTGTTGGACATATAGCATACATACATGCAAAAAAGTTAATCTAGACCACCAACTTACACCATACACAAGTATAAACTGGAAATGAATAAAAGACTTAAACATAAGTGGGTAACCATGAAAATCTTAGAAGAATCCATAAGCAGCAAAATAGCAGGCATCTGTCTCAGCAATACCTTTACTGATACAGCTCCTAGGGCATTGGAAACTGAGGAGAAAAGAAACAAATGGGATGAAGTCAAATTAAAACACTTTTGCAGAGAAGAAGAAGCCAACAAATACAAGAACAACAACAACAACAAAACAAGGAAGTCCACTGCCTTGGAGAAGATATTTGCCAATGTTATATCCGATGAGGACCTATTCTCCAAAATTCATACTGAACTCATCCAATTAAACAAAAGGAAGATCAACATCCCAGTAAAAAAATGGGCACCACCAGCACGAAGGCCCCCTCTGACTTATGGTGGTCCAGTCCCTGTGATGATTATTACAGCCACACAAGAGATGGATATGATGGCGGCACGGCAATTACTCCAGCAGCTGATGGGACACTCCTGTAAGAGGTTCTGAGTGTGGTGCTGGCGGCGATCACAGGATACACCATGTACACAAGAGAGAGTGATTCATGCAGTACAGTAGCTCACCTGATTGGGCACTTGGGGAGCCAGGGGGGAAGCCCCTGTGACAGAAGAATTAGAGACTGAAATTAAAAATGATAAGGTACCGACAAAATTTTATTGTAAAGAATGTGGCTTCTGTTATTTAAGGTGACTAAAAGGAAATGGTAGGTTTGGGGGAGGCATCAAGAATTCTAGTTACCATTATGAAGTTTCAGGATTGGAGGCAAGTTTTGAATTATACCAGGTTGTTTCATAAGTGCTGATTTAAATTACAATATACTTAAATGTTTAAATTTTACATATTGTATTGTTAAAATATTCAGAATATAAGCACAACCAACAGACCAACAGAGGAAAGACACTGGGAGTGGGTGATGAGAACAAGTGACTAGGAATAGGGGAGGCCAGGGGGAGGTCAGTAGAAAAAAAGAAAGAGACATATATATTACTTTTTGTAAAAACTTAAACACTAACATTACAAAAAATTTTCAGAAGAAAGTGTTCTGCAACATGGGATTTCTTGTCTGATTTTATGACAAACACATAAAAGCAATCTGTTTGGATGGTGAGTTATATTCATGGCCCTAAATTTCCCAGGGTGTCTATGACCATATGTGCATAAAGTCTATGAAGTGAACTGTATACAAAATGAAGCAGTGTGTTATTTCGTCATGGCATGCTGCCCTGTTTTCCAGTTCGGGAGGGTAAACAAATGAGGTATTCTCCTTGGAAAACGTAAATGGATAAAAGGATTGAAGAACCTCTGACAAGGCTGCAAAACAAGGATTCCTCCAGCTCTGTGGCCCACACTTTGCCCCCTAAGATACTGATAAGGAGCAGGCCGATCCCACTGGCCCCAGGAGGAAGAGGAGACCTTGGGGAAATAGGAGATGGTGGTGAGCAGCAACAGGGCAATGTGGTGTGGCAGTGCAGCAGCCTAGGCCTCAGCATGAGGAAGATTCACAGACACCTGTGGAAAGGAGTATAGGAAGAACATGTCATGGCAGCCCCTGTTGAGGGGCAGGTGGAAAGGCCTGAAGGTGCTGTGGGTGGCCTAGAGGGAGAGTTCAGAGGAGGGGCTGAGGTAATCTGCTTTGACTCTGAGTGACAATGGACATGCACACTCTCTCCCCCTGCCTAAGCCCCCCTGCCTGATCTGGAATTGCACTGAACTTCTTGTGCTGGTAGTTCCTGTCTCAGGCACACAACCTGAGGTCCGGGGGTCACAGGCTGTATCCTTCCCAGCATCCAGGTGTCCCTGTGAGAGAAAAGTAATGGCCCAGGAACCTGGCAGCACACCAGGGGAGAGCCCAGGCAGCCCCTCCTCACCCGCCCTGTCCATTCTGGGGACCATCTTCCTCTCATAGTTCTCCAGGGGATTGAGCCACAGGTCCTTGCTGATGATCTGGTAGGGCAAACAGGAGACCATAGGGACCTGAATAGAATTGCAAGCAGCAGGTGGACAAAGGAAGCTGCATGCTGGCATGGCCAGTGACATCCAACCTCAGCAATCCTGCCAGATCCTGCCACGCTGTTGTCAGAGAACCAGTAGAAGAAGCTGGCGCTGTTGTCCTGGAGCCTGTGGCTGTAGGCTTCTCATTCACAATGCTGGTACCACTGAATCGGAGTGGCACTGGACACCCTGTATCCTGCACATGGCCTTCCATCCCTTCCCACCACCAGCTGCAGCCCATACAGGGAGCCTCCTGTTACTTGTGAGAGTGATGAGATACTTCTTCACAATCACATGGTTGCGGAAGTAGGGGTTGCTGCAGAAGTACAGGCTAATGGTGCACCAACCCCAGGGATGCCTGACTTCCCTCACCTGCAGAAGGAAAGTGGATCCAGGGAGTGAAATCGCTGCCCAGGGCTCCAGCCTGTAGCTGTTTTCAGGGACAGGCCACTTACCCACCTGCCCTCCACCACTCCCTGGAGCAGGTAGACTGACTTTCAAATTGATCATGTGACCAAGGATGTTTTCACCTTGGACCCTGATCATTGCCGACAACTCTGGGTGGTTGACAAACTGCTGTGGGTCAAGCAACCTGCACCTTGGGAGCTGGGCATGGACGAGCTAGAAAGAGCAGCCTGGCCTGGCCTCTCCTTCCCTTAAGGCCACTCCTTCTCCATCAAGGGCAGAAAGGGGCACAGCACCACTCTGTTTCCTGACAGACCCTGATGCCCACCAGACTGTGTTGTGCTGAGGGTTTGACAGGTTACACATCACACATTCCTGCTTCTGACTGAGGAACTGGACATAGAGACGGCCTGTAAGGCAGCATTAGTTAGTCCCAGAACAGCCCGTGCAACACAGCCCTGTCTGTGGGCATCAGCCCCTGGTGTATGCGTGCCTCTGCGTTGGAGCTCTGCCCCTGGACACCCTGGTAATGCTTCTATGGTGCCTGTACAAGACAGAGGGTGTCTCCAGGATCCTGGGCCAGACCGGGGCGCACTGCCCCTAGCTTGTCCTCAATGTTCTTTTCTAGGGGAACCATCCCCGCTTACACCGTTCTCCTGCACTTTCCCATGCTCCTTGTGATCCTGCTCCTCTACCCTCAAGGATACAGCTGTGAGCCAGAACCCAGGGATGCGCCTTATATTGAGGCTTCTCTGTTCAAAATAGGGCTTGAGCCTCTGCCGAGTCCTGCACCTGAGCCGAGAGAAGGCCCTGCTGGCTTGCTCGTTCATGGGCTCCATCTCCAATTGGAGAAACTGGAGCACCTCCAGAGGGGACCAGGTGAACTTGGTCCTGGGCCCTGACTGGGCCTCCTCCTGCTGCACTGGCTGCTCTTCTTCTGGCTTTGCTTTGGCCTTGGACTGAGGCTCCACCTCTCCCACCTGTTCCACTCCCTTCATGGTGCCCTCCACTCCCCCTGCAGGAAAAACTGCTCTACTGCATTTAATTGCTCCTCCATCCACCCCTCCTCCTGGTGGTCACTCCCTTGCCGGTCACCTGGATCCTGTGCCTCCAGCCTCAGCTCTTCACTCACCACCTCCTCCTGCCTCCCCACCTGGAGATCTGGGAAAACCTCCTCACCTGCCCACATGGCCTGCCATGGCACCACCTGCAGAAGGCCCTCTGTCCACAGGATAAACTGAGCCTGTGCCTGGAACTCCTCCCCCAGGCCCTCCTTGTCTTCCCCTTGCTCCTCACTCTGGGTTCCCTGCTGCACCTCACTCTCCTCTCCCTGCACACACTGCTCTGCAGCCACCCAGTCCTCCCCTCTCCCGCACTCAAGATCAAGCCCAACATCCTGGCCTGTGTCCAACCTCTGCTCCAGGGTCTCATCCTCCCCCACCTGCATGAAGTCCTCCCACTCCAGCCCCAAAGCTGTCCTCTGAACCTCCTGTGCCCTTGTGTCCTGGGTATCACCACTTTCCTGCACCGAGGTGAAGCTAAAAGCCTCCTGGATGATCCTGCTTGCCCTGTCCTTCCTGGTGCAAAGGCCCTGGGGAGCCCTGTGAATCCTCAGGCGCCCTGCAGCTGAAGGCCCCCTAGTGGAACTGAGAGGAAGCGCGCTGCCCCCAGGAGCCCCTCAGTCTCCCAACACAGCCTGACTCTGGATGCCCCCTGGCTCTGAGACTGGTGCTGTGAAGGAGCAGGTGGTGCAGAGCCTGCTGAGTCCAGGCAAGGTGCTTGCTCACTGGCGCATGCAACCAGGCCCTGGTGTGCTGAGTGGGGGCACAGTGGGCTCATGCACAGGCGCTGGTCATGTGAGCATGTGGTACAGAAGGCACCTAGCCAGGCCCAGCCTGCTGTTTCTGGGTGGGCTCCACAAAAGCCTCCTCTAATCACAGATGGGGCAGTGGGCGTCACCCTGCGAAGCCCTGCCACTTACTCAAAGCTCTGGTGTAGATAGTTGGTAGACTCAGAGGTATCCTATTGTTAGCCTGAAAACCGAGATTTTGCAAGCTTAGAAACTTGACCTGACTGAAAAGAAGGAAGAAATGTTGGAACTTGAAAATGACTTCAGGTTTTCTCACTGTGCAGAATAAAGTCAAACATTGCTTCAGTTAAATATTTTAGCCGTTGTTCTCCCCACATGAACTACAATAATAATGTGCTTTGTGTTGATATTTACTGCTGTGTTGCTGACAATTACCTGGAGGAGAAGTTAAGGTGATTCAATGGCTTGAAAAAAAGTTTAGCTAAATCTGATTGCAGGTCTAATTAAGCAAGTTTATTCCCTATCTATCTATCTATACATATATATATATATATTTATATGGCTAAGTTGACTCGTGCATGTGTGATACATATGAAGCTCTTACTGGCGCCAATTGCATGAGTGTGTTTCAATTTGTCATTGTCAATCTGCATTTGATTGACACTGCTATTATAGAGAAAGGGCAAATAGCAGTATTATGGTATTTCTTCTAATTAATTTCCTTTCAACATGCACGAATCCATGCACCTGGCCACTGGTATTCTAATAGTGGCAAGATATCATCCGTGAATGGTAATACTCTATTGGGCAGGACATGCCAAATTGGTCGCACATATCTATCCTATCTAATAAAAGAGAAATATGGTAATTGGCGTACGACCGCTACCCTTCCCATTGGCTAATCAGGGCGATATGCAAATTAACTGCCAGCCAAGTTGGAGGTTAACTGCCAACAAAGATGGCAGTTAATTTGCATACATAGGTGCAATGCTAGGAGGCGAAAGGGGAAGGAGGGAAGAAGCCGCCTGCCCTGACTGCAATTGGAAACCCAGTGGCAGCCAAGAGCCAGAGAACCGAGCTGCTTTTGCTCAGAGAAGCCAGGCTGCCTTTGCTGGCTTCTGTGATAGGAGGACCTGGCCACCTTTGCTGGCCCTGGGCCAGTAATCGGAGAAGCTGGGTGGGGCAGGGAAGAGGCAGATGTCTGCCTCTTCCCTGCCCAGCGTGGCTTCTCAGATCACTGATCACCAGTGATGGGAGAACACCCAGAGGCGGGGCCAGAGGCCAGGCTGCATAGCTGCCTGGGGACACCATTTGGACCCCAGGGGCGAAGCAGCCAGGCCCCAGCAAGAGACCCAGAAGGCGACCCAGGTGCTGGGGCTGCATCGCTGCTGGGTCAGAAATCCGG
>NW_027669512.1:0-11835 GCF_964212035.1 Myotis nattereri | reverse complement strand
TAGATTTGGTCCCATTCTGTTTGGGATGGTCTTTTAAGAGGCCAGGGTGTCCGGCAGAACCTGTCCGTTTCCGTTCCTGATAAAGAGGGACATGAATGAGAACAGCATTTGGGGACCCAGCAATTCCCCTGCCAAGACTGGTTTTTCAGACAAACCCATCAACTGTTTCAAAACATGAACCTCAGCACATCCACTTCCCTCTGATATCAAAGGAAACCTCGGGTCTGAAACGGATTTGGCAAGCATGTTATTAATAACTGTCATGCTTATTAACAAATTTAATCCGGCCTGCTGCAGAAATGAGTTGCAGCAATGTGACACAGTTTCCCGACACACTTCACTGATGGACATCTTAATCTGGCCCTGATTTTCCACGCTGGCACTCTCGTTATCCAGGGCACATAAAGCCTGCTTCACGGTGGGGTGGGGAGTGGGGATCGTGTTTCCAACAATGGAGAGGCTGGACAAATGACTATTGATATTGTGGCTGAATGAAAAACCAGCATCCTCGGGCTGAGCAAACATTTTTCCCTGAATGAAAGGACCCTTGGAGAGGCCAAGAGCACAACTGAAAATTTTAAATGGCTTATGCTTCACAAAAAATGTTATTTCCATTAGGCAAATGGTGATTCTTCTTTACTGAGGTCATGTTCCTTTGGAGAAGCCTTGAATTCTTACTGCCTGCAGTTGATTTCCGCCTCATTCCCAGGATTGCCTTTTCCTGTATCTTTGACTAAGGTCCAGAGCTCTTGCCTATACTCAACCCTGTCTGAACCTCTCTATTTTTCTCTGTTGTTTGTTTGTTTGTTTTTTCTTTGTCCGGCTGTACCCTCTCATGATTAGCGGGTGAACACCAGCAACTTCTAGCCCTGACCTCCAGACGTGCTTTCACAAAATAACTAATTTGTGTATATCCCACATCTATGACAAGTCAAAAAATGTTCCTACACTTGAATCGTCCATCTAGTTGTGATATTCTAGTAAGGAGATATTTGAACCATCTTTTCCTGTACACAAACTGCACTATCTGCAATCCAAGATGGAACTAGGGGCAATGCAAACATATAAAGCTTTGATCTGAGTCTCCACAGATACACATGTCAAAACTCAGGTTACAAGGGTATCAGTATCTCTCTTTTTTTGTTTAGGGTCTTAATTTAAAAATGTTTTTAGTCTGCTTTTTTCCTACCTTATTGTTTTCTCAGGAATATAACATTTGATTTTTCCCTTCACCAAAGTGAGAGGGGAGGAGAAAAAAAGTCTGGGAGAGGGAGAAGCTCATTTGCTTCTAGATCCTATATTCTGACTCAGAAATGCCTCCTGGATATCGCACTGTGTGGAGCACTTTCCTTTCTTCTTTCCCTAGAACTATGTCTGCTGGTAGACAGACAAGAGAGAATGGAGATTAGGAGAAGTACATATGTCCCCTCTCTTTAGAGTGAGAACTCTAGTTTTCAAATATCTTCCATTTATGCCCTGGCTGGTTTGGCTAAGTGGATAGAGCATTTGCCTTCAGACTGAAGGGTCTTTTGTTTGATTCCTGTCAAGGGTACATACTGTACTTTGGTTGCAGGCTTGATCTTAGGCCGGGTTGGGGCACATGTAGGAAGCAACCAATTGATCTCTCTCTCTCTCTCTCTCTCTCTCTCTCTCTCTCTCTCTCTCTCCCTTCTTCCCTCCCTTCCTCCCTCCTTCCCTCCCTTTCACTCTCTCCAAATATCTCCCATCTATCTCAGGCACACTTCCAGCCACTTTTACTACCCCTCCTTGCCCCCACAAATGACCATCTTTTCAATTCCCCTGCCCCTACTCATTCTCTTGACGTGTATCTCTTCCCTTAAAGCCTCACTTTTCTGTTCCACCCCTCATTTGTGTCCCAAAGATATTGAAGCCCCCCACAAAAAAAAATTAATTAGCATTAACTAAGGCTTAGTGGATAAGCGGGTTCTGATTTTTGTGCTTGCCTCTACCACCCCCTTGTGACCAATTCAGGTCTTACATTTCTTTGAAGAAACCAGTTTCTACTAAAAAAAAAAAAAAAAAAAAAAAAATCCCTTGATCTTCTTCTTCCTTTTCCTTGAGTTGTGCCGCCCCCTACAGACAGCAAACAATCAAATAGAGAATGGTTGGTGAACATTTAGTGCTGGGGGGTAGGTCAAAGTTCTTACTTTTTACTGATTCAGGACTCTGTTAAAGGATTCTCACCTCTCACTCCCAGATCCCAACATCAGCTCTCCCCCTACCCCATTTATAAAACTAAGATGAACTGGTGGGAAGCCTGCATATGTAGGGAAAGCTGACTCTGCCCCTTCAAGCCTCTGCTCCCAATTCCACTCTTACCCCACACTGAGAGCAATGTTCACTCTCACACCAAATTGCACACAACCAGAACAATGTTTTCCTTTTCTACTTGGCTACAAATACATCTCTCTAAGGTCAATAAAGAGCTGATGGCTGGACAGAAAGAGAGAGAGAGAGAGAGAGAGAGAGAGAGAGAGAGAGAGAGAGAGAGAGAGAAGGAAGGAAGGAAGGAAGGAAGGAAGGAAGGAAGGAAGGAAGGAAGGAAGGAAGGAAGGAAGGAAGAAAGAAAGAAAGAAAGAAAGAAAGAAAGAAAGAAAGAAAGAAAGAAAGAAAGAAAGAAAGAAAGAAAGAAAGACCTCTCCACAATTCTTGGTCACCTGAGAAACATATTATCAATGGGCTATGGCCCCCATATTCCCCTCCCTCTAGCAGTGATGCAAGAGTGTACCAGCCTCTCTCCCTTCTCCCCAGTGCAACAGACTTGTCATTCATTGTTTTCTATGCCGGTGCTAGAAACCAAAAGATAATGCATTTTCACTAGTATTTCTATTTGTACTTCGTTGTCTTCTCCTAGAAAACAGGGAAACATCCCACCTCTTCATTTCTCCACATGTCAGCTACTAATATCCATCATCTTTCTCAGAACCACGAGAAAGCAGGTTTCATGAAATAAAGCATGGAGAAAGTGAAATTTTAAATATTTACTAGCATGTATTGCCTCTGCTCATTTTTCTTTGAAATACTGGCTTTAAAATATATATTTGTAAATGCTTTTCTGTGTATGAGAAGTTTTGTGGAATGATGTTTGCCAAAATGTTATCACTAGTTATTTCTGATAGCTTCATGTCTAAACAACAGTAACATCACCCAGGTATCAGGAATGTTGTAAAAATTGATGAGATTGCATTGAAGAAGCATTTTCAGTTCTTAGAGGTAAACAAAGACCCCATTTCTCAGAGGATTTATTTCTTTTTTAATTTTGTTTTATTGCTTAAAGTATTACAAATAGTATTACATATGTCTCCTTTTCCCCCGCCCCCCTTGACCTTCCCCCGACCTCCCCTACCCCCCAGTGTCTTGTGTCCATTGGTTATGCTTATATTCATGCATACAAGTCCTTCGGTTGATCTCTTATTCACCCCCCCCCGCCCCGCCCGCTCAACCCTCCCCGGCCTTCCCGCTGTATTTTGACAGTCTGTTCGATGCTGCTCTGCCTCTGTATCTATTATTGTTCATAAGTTTATAATGGTCTTTATTATCCATGAATGAGTGAGATCATGTGGTATTTTTCCTTCATTGACTGGCTTATTTCCCTTAGCATAATGCTCTCCAGTTCCATCCATGCCGTTGCAAATGGTAAGAATTCCTTCTTTTTCACAGCAGCATAGTATTCCATTGTGTAGATGTACCGCAGTTTTCTAATCCACTCATCTGCTGATGGGCACTTAGGCTGTTTCCAAATCTTAGCTATGGTGAATTGTGCTGCTATGAACACAAGGGTGCATATATCCAGAGGATTTATTTCAATAGTTTATTAAATTCCATGAGGCCAACGGGTACACATAAAGGTGCTCAACATTACTAATCACCAGGAAAATGCAAATAAAAACCACAATGAAATATCACCTCACACCTTTTATGATGGGTATCATCAAGAAGGCAAGAGCCCGGCTGGTGTGGCTCAGTGGTTGAGTGTCAACCTCTGAACCAGCAGGTCACCATTCAATTCCCTGTCAGGGCATATGCCCAAGTTGCAGGCTTGATCCCCAGTGTGGGGTATGCAGAAGGCAACCAATCAATGATTCTCTCTCATCATCAATGTTTCTATCACTCTCTCCCTCTCTCTTCCTTTCTGAAATAAATAAAAATATATTTTTTTAAAAAAAAGGCAAGAAATAACAAGTATTGGCTTGGATATGGGGAAAGGGAATTCTTGTGCATTGGTTGGAATGTAAATTGCCATAGCTATTATGGAAAACAACATATAGCTTCTTCAAAAAATTTTTAAAATAGCCCTGGCTGGTTTAACTCAGTGATTAAAGCATTGGCCCATGGACCTAAGGGTCAGAGGTCTGATTCCCTATCAAGGACAGGTACCTTGGTTGCACGTTCCCCACCCCTGGTAGGGGTGCATGAGAGAGGCAGCCAATCAATGTGTCTCTCTCGAGTTGACCTCTCTATGTATCTATCTCTCCTCTTCCCCCACCCTGCTCCCTTCCCTCTACACTCTTTAGAAATCAATGAAAAAATACCCTTTGGTGAGGATTAAAAATATATATTTTAATAGAGCTACCAAAAGATCCAGCAATTCCACTTCTGTGTATATGTCTAAAGGAAAGGAAATGAGGATCTCAAAGAGATATCTGCATCCCCATGTTTCATTTCAGCATTACTCACAATAGCCAAGACATGGAAACAACCTAAGTGTTCATCAATGGATGAATGGATAAATAAGATGCGGTGTATGTATACAATTGAATGTTATTAGGCCATAAGAAAAAGGGAACCCTGCTGTTTGGGACAACTTGGATGAAACTTGAGGGCATAATGCTAAGTAAAATAAGACAGAGAAAGATAAATACTGTATGATAACACTTATATGTTGAATCTAAAAAAGCCAAACTCAGAGAAAAAGAGATCAGATGTGGGGGCATGTTGGGGAGATATCGGTTAAAGGCTATAAACTTACAGTTATAGGATTAACAAGTGCTGGGGATATAATGTGCAGCATGGTGATTACAGCTCATATTATATACTTGAAAGTTGCTAAGAGAGTAGATATTAAATGTTCTCACACACCCCCAAAATTGTAATTATGTGACAGGATAGAGGTGGTAGCTAATGCTATGGTGGTAATAATTTTGCAATATAGAAATGTGTCGAATTAATAGGTTGTATACATTAAACTTACAGCAATATGTCAATTATATCTCAATAAATCTGGGGGAAATGCCACTAGTGTATGGCAAAATGACACCTTAGAAAAAGGAAAACCAAAAATTACCTACCTTCTCTTTTAGCTAATTAAGGTTGTTCATTTGCCCGGCTGCAGTGACTCAGTGATTGAGTGTCAACCTATGAACCAGGAGGTCACAGTTCAATTCTGGTCAGGGCACATGCCCGGGTTGTAGGCTTGATCCCCAGTGGGGTGGGTGCAGGAGGCAGCTGATCAGTGATCCTCTCTCTTCATTGATGTTTCTATCACTCTCTCCCTCTCCCTTCCTTTCTGAAATCAATAAAAATGTTTTGTTTTGTTTGTTTGTTTTTAAAAAAAAGGTTGTTCACTTTTATTTATTAACTATGTTCCAGCACTATTTTAGCATTTTATAAACATTGCCTCATTTAATCATATGATATAAGGACTCATTATCCACATCTTGACAACTATCATTTTAACACATTTCCCTTTTTGGTCTAAAAAATTTTCCACTCAGTATGTGCTCCAAACAAATCTATATAAGCCCTACTCATCCTCCCATTATATCTAGCATCTCTTTAATTTCATTTATAACCTAGGCTGCAATGAACATTTTTCTTTCCCAACAATTAAACCAAAAAATCACCATACAGAGTGTCTGAAAATGTATACATACTTTAAATGATTATAAAGTTAATATTTATTAACATACAGTTCATTTTCAAAATGGAGTGAGTTATCAGCTGTTAAAGTATGTATACATTTTTGGGGATGTTCTATATATTACAGATGAGAAAATAAAGATGACGAAAAAGATTAGAATATTACATTCATGCATTATCCTATTACTTATAGCCACTCTTTACTATATAGCCTTTCAGAAATTTTAATGCATGTAAATGTTTTATATTTCCTTTAAAAATATACTATGTATACAGTCATTAACTGGCTTTTCCACTTAAGATTATAGACTAAGCCCTGGCCAGCATGCTCAATGGTTAGAGCATTGGCCTGGGCACCAGAAGGTCTCTGGTTGATTCCAGTCTAGGGCACATACCTGGGTTGCAGGTCCATTCCCCGAGTGGGAGGCAATGATTCAATATGTCTCTGTCACATGGGTGTTTCTCTTTCTCTCCCTCCTTCGCTCTCCCCTCCCTCCCTCCCTCCCTCCTTCCTTCCCTCTCCTCCCCTTTCCCTTCCACTCTCTCTAAAAATCAGTGGAAAAAATAACCTCATTTCTCGGATGAGGATTAAAAGAAAAAAAGATCATACACTGAACTTTTTCAAAGTAAATGAGAGTAAATGTTCATCAATGTTTTCAAGAGCCGCACAACGTTTCAATGTGTACACATATCCAAATTTATTTAATCAAGTGCCTCTTTGGAGACACTTGGCTCATTCACAATTTTTCACACTTCACACTTTCATACAAGCCAATTATTTGGTTATTTCCCAAGGATAAATTTTTTTATAATGATATTGGAAATAATACTTTATTCCAAGCCTGTGATTCAGAGGATCGTGTAAAGAAGTTACTCTAATCTAAAGGTCTCCGCACAGTGGAACACACCTGGTGACTCCAGATGACAGACAGGCCTCTGAGCAGCCACGCCTTAGGAGGCCTGCAGAGGGCATAGACCAGGTCTACAACAGCATCTGCTGCAGTACCATCATGGGGGAGATTCTGGAACATTTCTTCATTTTTGTAGGGCTGCTAGTGTGCTTGGTCCACCAGGTAAAGTGGGTGAGATTCTCCAAATGTATTTTTCTGCATCTTTTCCCTTTGAGAGCAAAGATGTAACTCTAAGGATAAATGTCTACCAGTGGAATTACTGGATCAAAGAGCATGCAAATCTTGAGGGCTTCTGAAACATGTGTCCAAGTGCACCTTGTACCAGTGTATGTTCCCACCAGCATACTTTGAGAGTGCCCCTCCCCTCATACTCTTACCACTCTCTAGGTTGGGAGAGAGGTGGATAGTCTTCAATATGAATGCCAACAGCTCTCTCGATGGTTCCTGCCTCAACCAACCTTATAAAAGAAATCTGATAAAAGCAATAAAAATTATTATTTCTGCTATTACATTTTCTTATTTCAAAGTAGTAACTAATCCTTGCTCAGTGGTTAGAGTGTCAGCCCTCCTGCCAAAGTGTCTCCGGTTCGATTCCCTGTCAAGGGCATGTACCTGGGTTGCAGGTTCCATCCCTGGCCCCAGTCAGGGAGGCACCTGGTCGATGTGTTTCTCTCACATCGATGTTCCTCTCTGTCCCTCTATCTCCCTCCCTTCCAAAAGAAGAGGAAAAAAATAGTAACTAATGTATTCACGTATATAAAAAACAGAATTAATCAAGAAAGAGTTCCTTTTCCTATCAAATGTCTCAAGACTCTAAAATTGTCCCTCCCTGTAGTCCCCAGAATAGGTCCCAGCACTTCTTCATTCAAAGGGTCTCTCACTTGCTTCCTCTCATCATTCCCATGACCAGCAGTGACATTTCAGACTTTCATCATCTTGTACTTGGACTATGGTGGTAACTTCCTAACTGGTGTTCCAATCTTCAGTGGCTGCTCCTGTCCCCTCCCCAACTCAGACCCATCCTGCACCAAAACAGCCACATTATTTCCTTTCATACTGTCATTCCCAGGGTCATGAAAGGTTTTCGTGTCATCCAGGGTTGGATGGAGTAATATGCAAACACCTCAGTGTAGCAACCAGGGACCCTCCACGAATGCGACTCACTCCAACTGCTCAACTGTATTTCTCACCACTCCCTCTTCCACACTTTGTACTCAGGCAAGGCCAGCCTTCTCTCTGGAGCAGCATTCCCACCTCCATGCCTTTCTTCCCACCATTCCTTCCTCCTCCAATGCCCTTCTGTCCTGTTTTTATCCTATCCTTCAAGCCCAGCTTACTTAAGCTTCCTCTCCTCTTAAAACTTTCCCTGTGCTCTGTTACCTGCAAAACTTTCTACCACCTCTAAGCACTAATAGGAAGCAGCTGGCCATGATGAATGGCTCCTGGTTTTGTTAATAACTTTTTGTTTCCATGCATCTTGCCTTCTCAAATACACAAAAAACTTAAGAACATGATAAATTTCTTTTTTCTTTTTTTTTTGCTGGTTAAAACACATAACTTTATTGATAAAACACAAGTCTAAGATTAACAAATATAAACCAATACAAAAGTGTAGGTTATTTATGATTAGTTTGCTGTCACTTTAGATAAAGAGTAAAAATATCTCAATCTAGGTAGCAAGATGGAATCAACTAAGTGCTTTGTCTGTACAAGCTTTAGTATTCACTTGGCATCCTTAAAACGGTCCAGCCTAAAACCAACCATCACAGCCAGCATTACTGTTGACTTGTGATATTCATTGTTCCAAAATAGCGGCTGAAAGTATCTCTATGCCATATAAGCACAGTGAAAAACAAAGAATTTGCAAAATGTATTGTTCCCAAGTAAAAACTTAAAAAACATATCTCAATTATTATTTCAGACAGACCTCTGATTAGAGTTTGGTCAATACTTTGAGAACTTTTACTTTCACCACCAGATCACTGTGATTTGCTAATGCTTTGATTTTTTTAACACACACCCCAGATTCTTTAAATAAGAAAAAAAGTGAACTTCTGCTAAACTCTTTCCTGGAGAATGCAAGCCCTTCATTGTTTATGTTATCATTTATATTCTCAAATAGGGTTAGGACATTAAGAAGAATCTCTCTGTCCCATTCTTTATTAAAGAGGGAAATCAATTCTGATGGTACTTTACAACTGACCAGCTCTCTTGTCAAGGCTGGATTTTCAGTAAAGTTTATAAGTAGTTTCATAATCTGAATCTTGGTGAAGTAATTTCCCAGGAATAACAAAGCAAAAAAGTCTGGAAAAGAATAGGAAAGCAAATGTTGGTAATGATTAGTCACAGTCATGTTGGTTAGCAGTCTTAGTCCAGCCATCTGCACAGCTGAGTCCAAGCAACAAATCATGGTGTCATCACACACTTGACTGATATACGTCTTAATCTTGCCCTGATTTTCAGCATTCACACTCAAGTTATTAAGAGCATTGTAAGCCTTTTCTCTAATAATGGGATCTTTCGTTTTTATCAGTTTTGCAATAATTGGGAGACCACCCAATTCACGAATGGCATTTTGGTTAAATGAATATGCTGCATTGTTACCGAGAGTGACCAAGGCTACTTCTTGAATAAAAGGATCATTTGTTCTTTCTAGGATGTTAAGGACCTTTTGAAGGTCTGTAGTGCCTAAAATATCATCAATTTTATAGGGAAAGTTGAACTTGCCCCTGCGAACAGGCCATGTTGTAGCTGGAGTCCTGGTGCTCTTAGCTCGGACCTTTCCCTTGGACTTTCCACATGCCCTGTTCCTAGCCCTAGCCCCACTCCTGGTGGGGTGGCAGCCTCCACCCCTGCCTCCTGGGCAGGGTAAACTCGATGCAAAAGTCCTAGTCCCAGAGATGGTACCCAACCTGGCCCCTTTGCCTGTCTTTGCACTTGCCTGTTCCTTCAGCGTGCTGAAAAGGGCCTTGGCCTTGGCCTCTAGGCCACCTCCTCTCTGGGTTCCTGAGTGGACTCCCACTTTTATATCTGGACCACTCTTGAGTTCCATGCCCACTTCAGCTTTGGTTTTTGAGTCACCCTGAAATCTAGCTCTGCTCCCCACCACAGTATTAGCTTTCTCAGCCTCCACCCCAATTTCTGTAATATCACTAGATTCCTCATCTTCGTCATCATCATTGTTGTTCCAGATTTTCTCGCTGTCATCTCTTCCCCAGGTCAGTCTGTATACGCAGTAGCAGGCGCCAGCCCCTATCACCACACCAGCAGCCACACAACCAGCCTCCCGAGTTCGACCCATACTGGAGCAAATGTCTAAGCCGAATGCCTGAGCCGAATTTTTAACCCAGGCAGAGCAGGCTTGCTGTGGCTCAGAATTATCTGAAGCCTGGATGGAATCTTTAGCTATAGCTGGCAGGCTCTTCAGCAACTGCAGATACAGCAGCACCTAGGAAAGAAGGAAAGACTTGAGGCTTCAGTCTCCTCCTTTTATGCCTTTGCATGCAGACAGACTAAACTAGGGGCAGACAAAGGAATGGGGACATGACAGGGTCTCAGGGCTAGATCACTGATCCCTTTCTTACACAGGGAAGTTAATTTTGAAAAATTTCCCCACCTCCAGATTCTCCAACCTCATGGTCAATTTACCTCACCCCAGTTCATTCCATTTAAGGATCTAATCAGTTCTCTACCTCCTCTGCCCTTCCAGGTGTCCTGGGGGTAGTGGCACTTCCACATACACCTACACAGGTTCAGACAGTTTCTTCCTTTTCCTTCTTGCCTGGAAGTGCACTGTATTCTGCAAACCTGCAAACATAAGGGGTGGGGAGGGGATTGCTGAGAGCTTACCTAGGTCATAGGTACCTCTCTGGAATCCCTGGCCCTAGTAGGAGTAGAGCAGTATTTCCCACCTAGTTATGCTCCTCTCCTCACAGTGCTTTGAAATTCATTAGCTCACCCACTCGCCTCCTCTGATCTCTGATCTCCTCCAATCCTCCACCCCACCCCCACCCCTGAAAATCACTTCCTCCAAAGGTAATGACACACATTCCCTTCCCTAACAAAATCAATGGGGGTGGATTGAGAATGTCTAGAAGCCAGACAAGGGTAAAATGAACAAAAGTCTGGAATTTCACCCTTGCCTCTGCTACCCCCACCATCTCAAAGGTACCAAGACACTCCTACTCAACCCATTATGCCAATTTCACTGTTCCAGAGGAATTTCCTTCATCCTTCAACTCAGTTTCTGCCTCCACCAAACCTAAGGACTAACAGCTCTGGGACTGAGTGCGTGATGGGCAGACCAATACCAGTTACTTTTTGTACTCCAAAAAGTAATTTGGAAAAAGGTCTTCCCTACCCCCACCCCAGAATTCTTGTGACACCCTCCCCCTTCCAACCACTTCTTTCTCAGTTTTATACCAGCAGAGAACTTTATTTTGTAAACTCTGAAATGGTATAAAGAGGCAGAAAGGAGGGGGATGCAGACGAGGCCCACTGGAGTTTGCAGTCTCCACCATTCTCCACCCCAAGAGCCCTCAAACAGTGCCAGCATCCTCACTCTGACCTACTTGTTTCTGGACAATGTTCCTCTTCTTCCTGCTTCTGGGTCGGATTGACCTTCAGGCACAACAAGATCCACAGACGCAGACTGGCGACTTGGCAGAGATGGATGGCTAGCAGACAGAACAGCACTTCAGAAAGTCCCAATACCAGCTTTTACAAATTCAAGGTCCTGGTAGTCAAATAGATTTTAACTTCTGTTTTCTCATCCTACCCCCACTTCTCAGGACCTCTCAGACATCAGCCCTCTTCCTGCATGACATGCACCCATGCCCTGCCCCAGCCCCCCCCCCCCCACTCGCATCGGATGGCCATTTTCCGAGCAAAAACCACACCCCTTTGAAACAACTGGAAAGAAGGCGGGGGGGGGGGGGGGGGGGGGAGAGAGTATGGAAAACCTGCGGAAAGACCATTCCCCTCCCTGATGCATTCCCACCCCTCCCCCCTAAAGACACCAATTTTTACGAAAGGCTGTCACATC
>NW_027669513.1:0-12000 GCF_964212035.1 Myotis nattereri | reverse complement strand
ACTTATAGGCTTTCTACACAAATTCTGAGCTGTATAAACAAGAATTCCTAATATTTGAAAGCAAATTCAAGTGAAAACGCTCCCTAAAGTGCCCGGAGTTGTAAATATTATCAGTTTGCTGGTCATTTCACGGCTTTCCACTGGTAATGTCTGTGATTACAAAGGGCAGGAAATGTAGGAAGAATCTATTTACTTTAATTTAAAGGGCTTCTTCCAAGTTTTTAATCATTTCTGGAAACTCTAATTGCGTATTTTAAGAGTTTTACCACAACTAGAGAGTTTTCTTACAAATATGTACTGGAACCGTCAGGATTTTAACAGAGTCATACAAAACTCGCCAGAGTAATGGGGCCTCAATTGTAAACATAAGCAGTACAGTCCTCACTTACAGGCTTTCTACACAAATTCTGAGCTGTATAAACAAGAATTCCTAATATTTGAAAGCAAATTCAAGTGAAAACGCTCCCTAAAGTGCCCGGAGTTGTAAATATTATCAGTTTGCTGGTCATTTCACGGTTTTCCACTGGTAATGTCTGTGATTACAAACGGCAGGAAATGTAGGAAGAATTGATATACTTTTATTTCTAGTGGTTCTTCCAAGTTTTTAATCATTTCTGGAAACTCTAATTGCGTATTTTAAGAGTTTTACCACAACTAGAGAGTTTTCTTACAAATATGTACTGGAACCGTGAGGATTTTAACAGAGTCATAAAAAATTCGCCAGAGTAATGGGGCCTCAATTGTAAACATACGCAGTATAGACCTCACTTATAGGCTTTGTACACAAATTTTGAGCTGTATAAACAAGAATTCCTAATATTTGAAAGCAAATTCAAGTGAAAACGCTCCCTAAAGTGCCCGGAGTTGTAAATATTATCAGTTTGCTGGTCATTTCACGGCTTTCCACTGGTAATGTCTGTGATTACAAAGGGCAGGAAATGTAGGAAGTATCGATTTACTTTAATTTCAAGGGGTTCTTCCAAGTTTTTAATCATTTCTGGAAACTATAATTGCGTATTTTAAGAGTTTTACCACAACTAGAGAGTTTTCTTACAAATATGTACTGGAACCGTCAGGATTTTAACAGAGTGATACAAAAGTCGCCAGAGTAATGCGGCCTCAATTGTAAACATAAGCAGTACAGTCCTCACTTACAGGCTTTCTACACAAATTCTGAGCTGTATAAACAAGAATTCCTAATATTTGAAAGCAAATTCAAGTGAAAACGCTCCCTAAAGTGCCCGGAGTTGTAAATATTATCAGTTTGCTGGTCATGTCACGGTTTTCCACTGGTAATTTCTGTGATTACAAACGGCAGGAAATGTAGGAAGAATTGATATACTTTTATTTCAAGTGGTTCTTCCAAGTTTTTAATCATTTCTGGAAACTCTAATATCGTATTTTAAGAGTTTTACCACAACTAGAGAGTTTTCTTACAAATATGTCCTGGAACCGTCAGGATTTTAACAGAGTCATACAAAAGTCGCCAGAGTAATGGGGCCTAATTGTAAACATAAGCAGTACAGTGCTCACTTACAGGCTTTCTACACAAATTTTGAGCTGTATAAACAAGAATTCCTAATATTTGAAAGCAAATTCAAATGAAAACGCTCCCTAAAGTGCCCAGAGTTGTAAATATTATCAGTTTGCTGGTCATTTAACTGCTTTCCACTGGTAATGTCTGTGATTACAAACGGCAGGAAATGTAGGAAGAATCTATTTACTTTAATTTCAAGGGGTTCTTCCAAGTTTTTAATCATTTCCTGAAACTCTAATTACGTATTTTAAGAGTTTTACCACAACCAGAGAGTTTTCTTACAAATATGTACTGGAACCGTCAGGATTTTAACAGAGTGATACAAAAGTCGCCAGAGTAATGCGGCCTCAATTGTAAACATAAGCAGTACAGTCCTCACTTACAGGCTTTCTACACAAATTCTGAGCTGTATAAACAAGAATTCCTAATATTTGAAAGCAAATTCAAGTGAAAACGCTCTCTAAAGTGCCCGGAGTTGTAAATATTATCAGTTTGCTGGTCATTTCACGGTTTTCCACTGGTAATGTCTGTGATTACAAACGGCAGGAAATGTAGGAAGAATTGATATACTTTTATTTCAAGTGGTTCTTCCAAGTTTTTAATCATTTCTGGAAACTCTAATTGCGTATTTTAAGAGTTTTACCACAACTAGAGAGTTTTCTTACAAATATGTACTGGAACCGTCAGGATTTTAACGGAGTCATACTAAAGTCGCCAGAGTGTTGGAGCCTCAATTGTAAACATACGCAGTATAGACCTCACTTATAGGCTTTCTACACAGATTTTGAGCTGTATAAACAAGAATTCCTAATATTTGAAAGCAAATTCAAGTGAAAACGCTCCCTAAAGTGCCCGGAGTTGTAAATATTATCAGTTTGCTGGTCATTTCACGGCTTTCCACTGGTAATGTCCGTGATTACAAACGGCAGGAAATGTAGGAAGAATCGATTTACTTTAATTTCAAGTGGTTCCTCCAAGTTTTTAATCATTTCTGGAAACTCTAATTGCGTATTTTAATAGTTTTACCACAACTAGAGAGTTTTCTTACAAATATGTACTGGAACCGTCAGGATTTTAACAGAGTCATACAAAAGTCGCCAGAGTAATGGGGCCTCAACTGTAAACATACGCAGTTTAGACCTCACTTACAGGCTTTCTACACTAATTTTGAGCTGTATAAACAAGAATTCCTAATATTTGAAAGCAAATTCAAGTGAAAACGCTCTCTAAAGTGCCCGGAGTTGTAAATATTATCAGTTTGCTGGTCATTTCACGGCTTTCCACTGGTAATGTCTGTGATTACAAACGGCAGGAAAAGTAGGAAGAATTGATTTACTTTTATTTCAAGTGGTTCTTCCAAGTTTTTAATCATTTCTGGAAACTCTAATTGCGTATTTTAAGAGTTTTACCACAAATAGAGAGTTTTCTTACAAATATGTACTGGAACCGTCAGGATTTTAACAGAGTCATACAAAAGTCGCCAGAGTAATGGGGCCTCAATTGTAAACATACGCAGTATAGAACTCACTTATAGGCTTTCTACACAAATTTTGAGCTGTATAAACAAGAATTCCTAATATTTGAAAGCAAATTCAAGTGAAAACGCTCTCTAAAGTGCCCGGAGTTGTAAATATTATCAGTTTGCTGGTCATTTCACGGCTTTCCACTGGTAATGTCTGTGATTACAAACGGCAGGAAATGTAGGAAGAATCTATTTACTTTGATTTCAAGTGGTTGTTCCAAGTTTTTAATGATTTCTGGAAACTCTAATTGCGTATTTTAAGAGTTTAACCACAACTAGAGAGTTTTCTTACAAATATGTCCTGGAACCGTCAGGATTTTAACAGAGTCATACAAAAGTCGCCAGAGTAATGGGGCCTCAACTGTAAACATACGCAGTTTAGAACTCACTTACAGGCTTTCTACACAGATTTTGAGCTGTATAAACAAGAATTCCTAATATTTGAAAGCAAATTCAAGTGAAAACGCTCCCTAAAGTGCCCGGAGTTGTAAATATTATCAGTTTGATCGTCATTTCACGGCTTTCCACTGGTAATGTCTGTGATTACAAACGGCAGGAAATGTAGGAAGAATCGATTTACTTTAATTTCAAGTGGTTGTTCCAAGTTTTTAATCATTTCTGGAAACTCTAATTGCGTATTTTAAGAGTTTTACCACAACTAGAGAGTTTTCTTACAAATATGTACTGGAACCGTCAGGATTTTAACAGAGTCATAAAAAAGTCGCCAGAGTAATGGGGCCTCAACTGTAAACATACGCAGTTTAGACCTCACTTACAGGCTTTCTACACTAATTTTGAGCTGTATAAACAAGAATTCCTAATATTTGAAAGCAAATTCAAGTGAAAACGCTCCCTAAAGTGCCCGGAGTTGTAAATATTATCAGTTTGCTGGTCATTTCACGACTTTCCCCTGGTAATGTCTGTGATTACAAACGGCAGGAAATGTAGGAATAATCGATTTACTTTTATTTCAAGGGGTTCTTCCAAGTTTTTAATCATTTCTGGAAACTCTAATTGCGTATTTTAAGAGTTTAACCACAACTAGAGAGTTTTCTTACAAATATGTCCTGGAACCGTCAGGATTTTAACAGAGTCATACAAAAGTCGCCAGAGTAATGGGGCCTCAATTGTAAACATATGCAGTATAGACCTAACTTACAGGCTTTCGACACAAATTTTGAGCTGTATAAACAAGAATTCCTAATATTTGAAAGCAAATTCAAGTGAAAACGCTCCCTAAAGTGCCCGGAGTTGTAAATATTATCAGTTTGCTGGTCATTTCACGGCTTTCCACTGGTAATGTCTGTGATTACAAACGGCAGGAAATGTAGGAAGAATCTATTTACTTTAATTTCAAGGGGTTCTTCCAAGTTTTTAATCTTTTCTGGAAACTCTAATTACGTATTTTAAGAGTTTTACAACAACTAGAGAGTTTTCTTACAAATATGTCCTGGAACCGTCAGGATTTTAACAGAGTCATACAAAAGTCGCCAGAGTAATGGGGCCTCAACTGTAAACATACGCAGTTGAGACCTCACTTACAGGCTTTCTACACAAATTTTGAGCTGTATAAACAAGAATTCCTAATATTTGAAAGCAAATTCAAGTGAAAACGCTCCCTAAAGTGCCCGGAGTTGTAAATATTATCAGTTTGCTGGTCATTTCACTGCTTTCCTCTGGTAATGTTTGTGATTACAAACGGCAGGAAATGTAGGAAGAATCTATTTACTTTAATTTCAAGGGGTTTTTTCCAAGTTTTTAATCATTTCTGGAAACTCTAATTACGTATTTTAAGAGTTTTACAACAACTAGAGAGTTTTCTTACAAATATGTACTGGAACCGTCAAGATTTTAACAGAGTGATACAAAAGTCGCCAGAGTAATGCGTCCTCAATTGTAAACATAAGCAGTACAGTCCTCACTTACAGGCTTTCTACACAAATTCTGAGCTGTATAAACAAGAATTCCTAATATTTGAAAGCAAATTCAAGTGAAAACGCTCCCTAAAGTGCCCGGAGTTGTAAATATTATCAGTTTGCTGGTCATTTCACGGCTTTCCACTGGTAATGTCCGTGATTACAAACGGCAGGAAATGTAGGAAGAATCGATTTACTTTAATTTCAAGTGGTTCCTCCAAGTTTTTAATCATTTCTGGAAACTCTAATTGCGTATTTTAATAGTTTTACCACAACTAGAGAGTTTTCTTACAAATATGTACTGGAACCGTCAGGATTTTAACAGAGTCATACAAAAGTCGCCAGAGTAATGGGGCCTCAACTGTAAACATACGCAGTTTAGACCTCACTTACAGGCTTTCTACACTAATTTTGAGCTGTATAAACAAGAATTCCTAATATTTGAAAGCAAATTCAAGTGAAAACGCTCTCTAAAGTGCCCGGAGTTGTAAATATTATCAGTTTGCTGGTCATTTCACGGCTTTCCACTGGTAATGTCTGTGATTACAAACGGCAGGAAATGTAGGAAGAATCTATTTACTTTGATTTCAAGTGGTTGTTCCAAGTTTTTAATGATTTCTGGAAACTCTAATTGCGTATTTTAAGAGTTTAACCACAACTAGAGAGTTTTCTTACAAATATGTCCTGGAACCGTCAGGATTTTAACAGAGTCATACAAAAGTCGCCAGAGTAATGGGGCCTCAACTGTAAACATACGCAGTTTAGAACTCACTTACAGGCTTTCTACACAGATTTTGAGCTGTATAAACAAGAATTCCTAATATTTGAAAGCAAATTCAAGTGAAAACGCTCCCTAAAGTGCCCGGAGTTGTAAATATTATCAGTTTGATCATCATTTCACGGCTTTCCACTGGTAATGTCTGTGATTACAAACGGCAGGAAATGTAGGAAGAATCGATTTACTTTAATTTCAAGTGGTTGTTCCAAGTTTTTAATCATTTCTGGAAACTCTAATTGCGTATTTTAAGAGTTTTACCACAACTAGAGAGTTTTCTTACAAATATGTACTGGAACCGTCAGGATTTTAACAGAGTCATAAAAAAGTCGCCAGAGTAATGAGGCCTCAACTGTAAACATACGCAGTTTAGACCTCACTTACAGGCTTTCTACACTAATTTTGAGCTGTATAAACAAGAATTCCTAATATTTGAAAGCAAATTCAAGTGAAAACGCTCTCTAAAGTGCCCGGAGTTGTAAATATTATCAGTTTGCTGGTCATTTCACGACTTTCCCCTGGTAATGTCTGTGATTACAAACGGCAGGAAATGTAGGAATAATCGATTTACTTTTATTTCAAGGGGTTCTTCCAAGTTTTTAATCATTTCTGGAAACTCTAATTGCGTATTTTAAGAGTTTAACCACAACTAGAGAGTTTTCTTACAAATATGTCCTGGAACCGTCAGGATTTTAACAGAGTCATACAAAAGTCGCCAGAGTAATGGGGCCTCAATTGTAAACATATGCAGTATAGACCTAACTTACAGGCTTTCGACACAAATTTTGAGCTGTATAAACAAGAATTCCTAATATTTGAAAGCAAATTCAAGTGAAAACGCTCCCTAAAGTGCCCGGAGTTGTAAATATTATCAGTTTGCTGGTCATTTCACGGCTTTCCACTGGTAATGTCTGTGATTACAAACGGCAGGAAATGTAGGAAGAATCTATTTACTTTAATTTCAAGGGGTTCTTCCAAGTTTTTAATCTTTTCTGGAAACTCTAATTACGTATTTTAAGAGTTTTACAACAACTAGAGAGTTTTCTTACAAATATGTCCTGGAACCGTCAGGATTTTAACAGAGTCATACAAAAGTCGCCAGAGTAATGGGGCCTCAACTATAAACATACGCAGTTTAGACCTCACTTACAGGCTTTCTACACAAATTTTGAGCTGTATAAACAAGAATTCCTAATATTTGAAAGCAAATTCAAGTGAAAACGCTCCCTAAAGTGCCCGGAGTTGTAAATATTATCAGTTTGCTGGTCATTTCACGGCTTTCCACTGGTAATGTCTGTGATTACAAAGGGCAGGAAATGTAGGAAGTATCGATTTACTTTAATTTAAAGGGGTTCTTCCAAGTTTTTAATCATTTCTGGAAACTATAATTGCGTATTTTAAGAGTTTTACCACAACTAGAGAGTTTTCTTACAAATATGTACTGGAACCGTCAGGATTTTAACAGAGTGATACAAAAGTCGCCAGAGTAATGCGGCCTCAATTGTAAACATAAGCAGTACAGTCCTCACTTACAGGCTTTCTACACAAATTCTGAGCTGTATAAACAAGAATTCCTAATATTTGAAAGCAAATTCAAGTGAAAACTCTCCCTAAAGTGCCCGGAGTTGTAAATATTATCAGTTTGCTGGTCATTTCACGGTTTTCCACTGGTAATTTCTGTGATTACAAACGGCAGGAAATGTAGGAAGAATTGATATACTTTTATTTCAAGTGGTTCTTCCAAGTTTTTAATCATTTCTGGAAACTCTAATTGCGTATTTTAAGAGTTTTACCACAACTAGAGAATTTTCTTACAAATATGTACTGGAACCGTGAGGATTTTAACAGAGTCATAAAAAATTCGCCAGAGTAATGGGGCCTCAATTGTAAACATACGCAGTATAGACCTCACTTATAGGCTTTCTACACAAATTTTGAGCTGTATAAACAATAATTCCTAATATTTGAAAGCAAATTCAAGTGAAAACGCTCCCTAAAGTGCCCGGAGTTGTAAATATTATCAGTTTGCTGGTCATTTCACGGCTTTCCACTGGTAATGTCTGTGATTACAAACGGCAGGAAATGTAGGAAGAATCGATTTACTTTAATTTCAAGTGGTTGTTCCAAGTTTTTAATCATTTCTGGAAACTCTAATTGCGTATTTTAAGAGTTTTACCACAACTAGAGAGTTTTCTTACAAATATGTACTGGAACCGTCAGGATTTTAACAGAGTCATAAAAAAGTCGCCAGAGTAATGAGGCCTCAACTGTAAACATACGCAGTTTAGACCTCACTTACAGGCTTTCTACACTAATTTTGAGCTGTATAAACAAGAATTCCTAATATTTGAAAGCAAATTCAAGTGAAAACGCTCTCTAAAGTGCCCGGAGTTGTAAATATTATCAGTTTGCTGGTCATTTCACGACTTTCCCCTGGTAATGTCTGTGATTACAAACGGCAGGAAATGTAGGAATAATCGATTTACTTTTATTTCAAGGGGTTCTTCCAAGTTTTTAATCATTTCTGGAAACTCTAATTGCG
This sequence comes from Myotis nattereri, assembly GCF_964212035.1. Taxonomy (NCBI): domain Eukaryota; kingdom Metazoa; phylum Chordata; class Mammalia; order Chiroptera; family Vespertilionidae; genus Myotis; species Myotis nattereri. The sequence continues at coordinate 3,708 of NW_027669513.1, read as the reverse complement.
TATTTTAAGAGTTTAACCACAACTAGAGAGTTTTCTTACAAATATGTCCTGGAACCGTCAGGATTTTAACAGAGTCATACAAAAGTCGCCAGAGTAATGGGGCCTCAATTGTAAACATATGCAGTATAGACCTAACTTACAGGCTTTCGACACAAATTTTGAGCTGTATAAACAAGAATTCCTAATATTTGAAAGCAAATTCAAGTGAAAACGCTCCCTAAAGTGCCCGGAGTTGTAAATATTATCAGTTTGCTGGTCATTTCACGGCTTTCCACTGGTAATGTCTGTGATTACAAACGGCAGGAAATGTAAGAAGAATCTATTTACTTTAATTTCAAGGGGTTCTTCCAAGTTTTTAATCTTTTCTGGAAACTCTAATTACGTATTTTAAGAGTTTTACAACAACTAGAGAGTTTTCTTACAAATATGTCCTGGAACCGTCAGGATTTTAACAGAGTCATACAAAAGTCGCCAGAGTAATGGGGCCTCAACTATAAACATACGCAGTTTAGACCTCACTTACAGGCTTTCTACACAAATTTTGAGCTGTATAAACAAGAATTCCTAATATTTGAAAGCAAATTCAAGTGAAAACGCTCCCTAAAGTGCCCGGAGTTGTAAATATTATCAGTTTGCTGGTCATTTCACGGCTTTCCACTGGTAATGTCTGTGATTACAAAGGGCAGGAAATGTAGGAAGTATCGATTTACTTTAATTTAAAGGGGTTCTTCCAAGTTTTTAATCATTTCTGGAAACTATAATTGCGTATTTTAAGAGTTTTACCACAACTAGAGAGTTTTCTTACAAATATGTACTGGAACCGTCAGGATTTTAACAGAGTGATACAAAAGTCGCCAGAGTAATGCGGCCTCAATTGTAAACATAAGCAGTACAGTCCTCACTTACAGGCTTTCTACACAAATTCTGAGCTGTATAAACAAGAATTCCTAATATTTGAAAGCAAATTCAAGTGAAAACGCTCCCTAAAGTGCCCGGAGTTGTAAATATTATCAGTTTGCTGGTCATTTCACGACTTTCCCCTGGTAATGTCTGTGATTACAAACGGCAGGAAATGTAGGAATAATCGATTTACTTTTATTTCAAGGGGTTCTTCCAAGTTTTTAATCATTTCTGGAAACTCTAATTGCGTATTTTAAGAGTTTTACCACAACTAGAGAATTTTCTTACAAATATGTACTGGAACCGTGAGGATTTTAACAGAGTCATAAAAAATTCGCCAGAGTAATGGGGCCTCAATTGTAAACATACGCAGTATAGACCTCACTTATAGGCTTTCTACACAAATTTTGAGCTGTATAAACAAGAATTCCTAATATTTGAAAGCAAATTCAAGTGAAAACGCTCCCTAAAGTGCCCGGAGTTGTAAATATTATCAGTTTGCTGGTCATTTCACGGCTTTCCACTGGTAATGTCTGTGATTACAAACGGCAGGAAATGTAGGAAGAATCGATTTACTTTAATTTCAAGTGGATGTTCCAAGTTTTTAATCATTTCTGGAAACTCTAATTGTGTATTTTAAGAGTTTAACCACAACTAGAGAGTTTTCTTACAAATATGTCCTGGAACCGTCAGGATTTTAACAGAGTCATACAAAAGTCGCCAGAGTAATGGGGCCTAATTGTAAACATAAGCAGTACAGTCCTCACTTACAGGCTTTCTACACAAATTTTGAGCTGTATAAACAAGAATTCCTAATATTTGAAAGCAAATTCAAGTGAAAACGCTCCCTAAAGTGCCCGGAGTTGTAAATATTATCAGTTTGCTGGTCATTTCACTGCTTTCCACAGGTAATGTCTGTGATTACAAACGGCAGGAAATGTAGGAAGAATCTATTTACTTTAATTTCAAGGGGTTCTTCCAAGTTTTTAATCATTTCTGGAAAATCTAATTACGTATTTTAAGAGTTTTACAACAACTAGAGAGTTTTCTTACAAATATGTACTGGAACCGTCAGGATTTTAACAGAGTGATACAAAAGTCGCCAGAGTAATGCGGCCTCAATTGTAAACATAAGCAGTACAGTCCTCACTTACAGGCTTTCTACACAAATTCTGAGCTGTATAAACAAGAATTCCTAATATTTGAAAGCAAATTCAAGTGAAAACGCTCCCTAAAGTGCCCGGAGTTGTAAATATTATCAGTTTGCTGGTCATTTCACGGCTTTCCACTGGTAATGTCTGTGATTACAAAGGGCAGGAAATGTAGGAAGAATCTATTTACTTTAATTTAAAGGGTTCTTCCAAGTTTTTAATCATTTCTGGAAACTCTAATTGCGTATTTTAAGAGTTTTACCACAACTAGAGAGTTTTCTTACAAATATGTACTGGAACCGTCAGGATTTTAACAGAGTGATACAAAATTCGCCAGAGTAATGCGGCCTCAATTGTAAACATAAGCAGTACAGTCCTCACTTACAGGCTTTCTACACAAATTCTGAGCTGTATAAACAAGAATTCCTAATATTTGAAAGCAAATTCAAGTGAAAACGCTCCCTAAAGTGCCCGGAGTTGTAAATATTATCAGTTTGCTGGTCATTTCACGGTTTTCCACTGGTAATGTCTGTGATTACAAACGGCAGGAAATGAAGGAAGAATTGATATACTTTTTTTTCAAGTGGTTCTTCCAAGTTTTTAATCATTTCTGGAAACTCTAATTGCGTATTTTAAGAGTTTTACCACAACTAGAGAGTTTTCTTACAAATATGTACTGGAACCGTGAGGATTTTAACAGAGTCATAAAAAATTCGCCAGAGTAATGGGGCCTCAATTGTAAACATACGCAGTATAGACCTCACTTATAGGCTTTCTACACAAATTTTGAGCTGTATAAACAAGAATTCCTAATATTTGAAAGCAAATTCAAGTGAAAACGCTCCCTAAAGTGCCCGGAGTTGTAAATATTATCAGTTTGCTGGTCATTTAACTGCTTTCCACTGGTAATGTCTGTGATTACAAACGGCAGGAAATGTAGGAAGAATCTATTTACTTTAATTTCAAGGGGTTCTTCCAAGTTTTTAATCATTTCCTGAAACTCTAATTACGTATTTTAAGAGTTTTACAACAACAAGAGAGTTTTCTTACAAATATGTACTGGAACCGTCAGGATTTTAACAGAGTGATACAAAAGTCGCCAGAGTAATGCGGCCTCAATTGTAAACATAAGCAGTACAGTCCTCACTTACAGGCTTTCTACACAAATTCTGAGCTGTATAAACAAGAATTCCTAATATTTGAAAGCAAATTCAAGTGAAAACGCTCCCTAAAGTGCCCAGAGTTGTAAATATTATCACTTTGCTGGTCATTTCACAGTTTTCCACTGGTAATGTCTGTGATTACAAACGGCAGGAAATGTAGGAAGAATCTATTTACTTTAATTTCAAGTGGTTGTTCCAAGTTTTTAATCATTTCTGGAAACTCTAATTGCGTATTTTAAGAGTTTTACCACAACTAGAGAGTTTTCTTACAAATATGTACTGGAACCGTCAGGATTTTAACAGAGTGATACAAAAGTCGCCAGAGTAATGCGGCCTCAATTGTAAACATAAGCAGTACAGTCCTCACTTACAGGCTTTCTACACAAATTCTGAGCTGTATAAACAAGAATTCCTAATATTTGAAAGCAAATTCAAGTGAAAACGCTCCCTAAAGTGCCCGGAGTTGTAAATATTATCAGTTTGCTGGTCATTTC
>NW_027669514.1:0-13067 GCF_964212035.1 Myotis nattereri | reverse complement strand
ATTGGTGTGAACTCCAGAGGAAACACCTTTTCTGACTGCTCATTGGTTAAGCTCCCTCTATGCCACTGGTAATATTCTTAGTAAATTGGGTAATAAGAATCAAAATAGGTGATGTAGGGTTTTTTACCGCACTCCTGGAGAAAAAAGGAAGGTCCACTGCTGGAGGGGTAAGAAATGTCATATCCTATCCTTGCTGGTTTTGCGGAGTGGATAATGCCTTGGCCTGCCCACTGCTGAGTCTTGGTTCAATTCTGGCTAAGGGCATGTACATAGGTTGCAGGCTCCTCCCTGGCCTGGGCCCAGGTCAGGGCTCATGCAGGTGGCAACCAATCAAAGTGTTCCTCTCACTTTGATGTTTCTCTCTGTCTTTCCCTTTCTCTTCCACATTCTTGAAAAATCAATGGAAACATATTCTCAGGTGAGAAGGAAGAAAGGAAGGAAGGAAGGAAGGAAGGAAGGAAGGAAGGAAGGGAGAAAGAAAAGGAAGAAAGAAAGAAATGTCATATCCTATGAAAGACACATCTTGAGAATGCCTAATAAAAGTTGTCATTTTTTTCATAGTAAAGGGACTGGAGTCCGTGTTGATGAAAACACCTTGGTGGCTGAGGTTGACTGGCAGTGGCTGCAACAGCGGGGTGATTGAGCTGATGTCTTTGCCTGATCAGCCCGGTCGGCGCCCACAAAGGGAGGCCAGGCTGTGGCTTAGGCCAAAGGGAGCATGGAGCAGGGAGTAGGACATCCCCTGAGGGCTCCCAGTATGTGATAGGGGCCAAGCTGGGCTCAGGGGCCCCCCTCCAGTGCACAAATTTTTGTGCACCTTGCCTCTAGTAAATAATAAAAAACATAAAGCACATATGTAAATACATATAAATGGTGGAAGTTTTTTTAAAATAAATACTCAGAGGATGGCACTGTAACCACAAAATGATGTACTTCGAGTCCAATGTAATCCGCCGACGGTCTGCATTTTCTTAACAGACTGAAAAGTGATTAATGTGGGTTCTGATGGTGTTTTAATGAAAACAAGGGTGGGAAGGCACACTTGAAAGAGTCAGGCATTGCCAGTTCCAAATCATTGCATGCACATAGTTGTGAAGAAATCAGGTAAAAGTGACTTATTCATATTAGTAAAGAGATGTTTTAAAATCTAACATAGAGACCCTCACTATAAATTATGTTGGAAAATTGAAAGTATTGATAGCATCAGTGTAGTTAAGAAGAATATGCCTCTGCACTTGAATATAGACAAGCAGCCTGCCCATTTCAATTTTGGATGAGCTAGTGAGCAAAGAAAATTAGTGAAAGGCTCACTTAGTGGCATTAGTGGAAAGAATTAGCACTGGAACATAGTAATATTTATGGGAATGTAATATTTCTCATATTTGAAGGAGATTAGTGCCCTTCATATAAGCCATTAAATAATACCGCTAAAGAGCAGTTAAATCTCAATGGCCATCATTACCAAAATTCAGTTTCTACTTTAAATTATTCAGCATTAGAAGAGAACCATGCTAAATGGGTGATAAATTATGAAATGATTAGAGGCCCGGTGAATGAAATTCAAGCACCGGTGTCATCCCACAGCTTGGCCTGCGGCCTCACACAATCTGGGACCCCTTGGGAGATATGGGACTGCCAGGTTAGGTCTGAAATCTTCTGAGGGATGTAGCAGTGCACAAAACGGCAGGCAGGTGGGCAGGAGCCCAAGCTGGAGCCAGGTGCTGTGTTCCCGCTCATCCAAGCCCCACTCCACCTGCCACCACCAATTGGTAGCACTGTGGCATAGGCAGCGAAGGCTCCTGCTGCCACAGCTGCACTCTCCAGGTATGAGCCTGGCTTCTGCCTGAGCAAGGGTCCCACTCTGGGAGCTCCCTGACCACCAGGGGGAAGCTCCTGTGTTGAGCATCTGCCACCTGCTGGTCAGTGTGCATCATAGCAACGACTCATAATGGTCCCTTAGGCTTTTGGCCCAATAAAACCTTACTATTCACAGATGACATCTTGCCACTATTAGAATACTTGTGGCCCTAATTAATTAATACTAAGGAAATACTAATTAATACTAAGGAATTAATTAGAAGAAATATTGTAATGCCGCTATTTGCCCTTTCTCTATAATAGAAGTGTCAACCAAATTCAGGATTGACCATGACAAATTGAAACACATGCATACCATTGGCGCCAGGAAGAGCTGCATATGTTTCGCACATGGGCAGGTCAACCTAGAGTGACAGAGAGAGAGCGAGAGGGTGTAAACTTGCTTAATTAGACCTGCTGTCTAAGGTAGCTAAATTTTTTCCAACCCAGTGAAGCAGCGCAACTTCTCTTTCAGGTAATTGTGAGCAACACAGCAGTAAATTTCAACACAAAGCAGGTTATTATTGTAGCTCACCCAGGGAGAACAAAGAGTAAACCATTTAACTGCAGCAGTGTTTGACTATATTCTTCACAGTGAGAAAACCTGAAGTCATTTACAAGTTCCATCATTTCTTCCTTATTTTCAGTCAGGTCAAGTTTCTCAGCTTTCTAAATCTCTGTTTTCTGGCTAATGAAGAGAAAATAGGATACCACCGAGTCTACCATCTACCTATTCCACGACTTCTGTGAGGATCAAAAGACACACGGGAAAATGCTTCACAGACATTTGGTTAGTGTAAAATATTCCCACCTGGCTCTAAACCAAGTCATGTTCTAGGACTGAAGAAACTGCAAGGAGGTGAGTTGCTGGGGAGAGGAAGCCGGGCATTGCTACATGATGTCATTACCCAGATGGACACTTAGCATATTTGCCTTTTATAAATGTAGATTGCCAGTGCACATCATGTATACTGGCTGTGGGTCTGATGGTCACAAAGACATACAGTCACTCAGTCTTTTATATGTAGAGAGAGGCCCGGTGTAGAAAAATTTGTGCACTCGAGGGGGAGGGTGGGTCCCCTCAGCCCGGCCTGTGCCCTCTCGCAGTCTGGGACCCCTCGGGAGATAACGACATGCTGGCTTAGGCCTGCTCCCGGGTGGCAGAGGGCAGGCCCAATCCCTAGGTGCAGCCACTGGTCGGGCTCAGAGCAGGGCTGATTGGGGAGTTGGGGCACCTTCCCCTGTCACGAACAGAGAGGGCGGATAGGGAGGTTATGGCCCCGCCCCCTGTCACACACAGAGCCTCAGGGCGATCAGGGGGTTTGGGCGCTGCCCCCTGTCACGCTGATCCCCGTGCGTGCCGGGAGGCCTCGAGGCTCAGCTGATCCCGGTGCTGAGAGGCATAGTACCCTTTTACTATATAGGATAGAAGTCTGGTGCACGGGTGGGGGCCGGCTGGTTTGCCCTGAAGGGTGTCCTGGATCAGGGTTGGGGTCCCCACTGGGCTGCCTGGCCAGCCTGGATGAGGGGATGATTGCTGTTTGCAGCAGATCACACACCCGTCAGGGTGGGGGTGCCCACTGGAGTGCCTGGCCAGCCTGGATGAGGGGCTGATGGCTCTTTCAGGCTGGTCAAGCCCCACCCCAGTGGATACCCTAACCCCATGAAGGTTTGGCCAGCCTGGGTGAGGGGCTGAGGGCTGCTTTTAGGTTGGCCAAGACCCTGGCGATGGAAGCTCCCAGCCTCTCCTCTTTTTTGTTTTTGTCTTTGTTTTTTTTACATTCTGGGATTTATTTACCTAGTATAATTGAAAATTTGTAGCCTTGAGTGTAGCTCAGAGCCAGCCAGGGCGGGCGGGAGGCTTGGCTTCCTCCATACCAGGGGCAGCCCAAGCCTCCTGCTCGCTCCAGGTCCGAGGCCACGGCCAGCTTAAGCAGAAATCTGGGATTTATTTATCTTCTATAATTGAAAATTTGTTGCCTTGAGTGGAGCTCAGATCCGGTCATGGCAAGCAGGAAGCTTGGCTTCCTCCATCACTGGGGCAACCAAGCCTCCTGCTCGCTTCAGCTCCATGGCTGCCAGCTGCCTTATTGGTTGGTTTAATTTGCATATAGTCACTCTGATTGGCGTGTGGGCATGGCTTAGGTGTAGTGAAGGTACGGTCAATTTGCAAGTTTGTCCTTTACTAGTGTAGACTAGAGGCCTGGTGCACAAAAATTTGTTCACTCGGGGAGGTCCGTCAGCCCAGCTTGTACCCTCTTGCAGTCTGGGACTCCCTCGGGGGTTGTCCACCTGCTGGCTTAGCATGTCCACCTCAGCTGGAAGTCAGACATCCTTCTGGCCACCCGAGAGCCCTCAGGAATGTCCACTTGCCAGCAGGGAGAAGGCGTAAGCTGCAGTAGGACGACCTTAGCACTGCTGAGAAGGCTGGAGAGGCTCCCAACACCACCACTGCGCTGGCCCCCATCAGCCTGGCTTGTGACTGAGTAGAGCTCCCCCTGTGGGAGTGCACTGACAACCAGGGGGGCAGCTCCTGCATTGAACATCTTCTCCCTGGTTGTCAGCGTGTGTAATAGTGATCAGTCATTTCCAGTTGTTCTGCTGATAGAGTTAATTTGCCTATTACCCTTTTGTTATATAGGACAGAGGCCTGGTGCACCAGTAGGGGCTGGCTAGTTTGCCCTGAAGGGTGTCCCGGATCAGGGTGAGGATCCTGCTGGTATTCCTGGCCAGCCGGGGAGAGGGGCTGAGGGCTGTTTTTAACCCGCTGGTGACCCAAGCTCCCAGACTCTCCTTGTTTTAGTTTATGGGGGATTTATTGTTTTTTGGGGGGTAGTTTATAATTGAAACTTTGTAGCCTTGAGCAGAGCCCATGGCCAGCAAGGGCAGATGGGAAGCTTGGCTTGCTCCATCACCTGGGGAAACCCAAGCCTCCTCCTTGCTCCAGCTCTGTGGCTGCTGTCATCTTTGTGACAGAGTGATGGTTAATTTGCATATTGTTTTTTTATTAGATAGGATATATAGATATACCCAAGTGCACAACAAGAGCACAAGGCTTGTCCTCTGTCCAAAATGTTTTTGAAAGTACACCATGAAATGTTCTTAGATAAGTGAGGAAGTTGATTTTGAAATTGAATGTGCATTACTTGGCATATTATGGACTTCCGGGAGCAATGGAAAGTGTTTTCACCGAGAAGCTAATAATTCAATACTTGCATAATGAAGGAATTATTAGTTCATAAGTGAAAGTGCATGGTGAGTGAGTGTAGCAGGACGATTAAGAATCTTTTAGTAATGTCGACAAGAGATTGTGAGAAAGACAGTGGAAAGTAGAGAAGGAGAAAAATTGACAAATGCGTGTCAAGATATAGGAAGGCACTGATCAATATGTATGTGGACATCATGGAAATTGCTTGCACTTTGTTCAGGAGTGGACAGGTTTTTCCCACCGATGGTAATTTAAGAAATTAAGGAAGATATAGAGGGAGGACAAGATGTCAAAAGATAATACATTCCAGAATAACATTCTACAGTGCATTTAACCATGAGCTTATTGGAGTCTTAGAGGAAATGTAAACATTTTCATTGAAAGAGGAAATAAAGTGGTGCTTTGAATAGTTGCTTTTTCCTTAAAACATTGATCTCCATTGTGATGCCCTCACGTAAGTATTTGTCATTTACAGGACCGCTGTCATGTGTGAGAGAGAATTATGCAGGCGTTCCTTGCAAAGAGAAAACCCCTTCTAGGAGAAATTACCATTTGTCTCCAAGAAATGATGATGGCACTACTAGTTACAGGTAACCGGCAACAAAACATAAGGACACCTAATACATGCTAGGTACTGTTGTTGGTGAGGTGAAATTCATCTATCATAACACTAAATATTTACCATTGACCGACTAAGTAGCATGTAGTATATTCAGAGTCCTAATTTCCATTATTTCCAACAGCAGCCAGACCTTGTCACCTTTCTGTTCCTTGTGCACAGGATTCCAGTTGTTCTAAATCCCCAACATTTCCTGATGTTTTCCTCTTAAAACATTGGAACCTACTTAGGAATAAAGTATCTCATTTTAGTTGATTGGCACTTCCCTAATGACCCATCCTTTCATGAGCTTGTTAGCTGTTTGTGTATCTTCTTTGGAGAAATGTCTCTTGAAGCCTTCTGCCCATTGGCATTTTCCTATCTGTGTAGTCAGAGTGTGTCCCTGTTCTGTATCTTAGAAGGTGATTTCAAAATACTTCTGCTTTATTTCCTTCAGTTATTCTGGCAGAGGTGATCCAGGTTCCCGAGTCAGGAAGCATTATGGCCCACCATCTAGGGAGGGTGCACACTGTGACCATGGCCTTTCAGGTTCTGGAGATGAGCACTCCTGTAGGAGACACAGGTGTTTAAAAGCCTTCTCTCTTTTTATCTAGTAGCACACTGCAGTTGTTAACTTGGACAAAATTAATACCGTGTTTTTTTAACGTAGTGATTGTGATGGCTGTGGCAGCAGTCCTGGTAGATATTATTCTGAATATCGAACTGCAGGCTCTTACAGAGGTTCCTATGAGAGCTATGGTAAGTGTCCAGACAGACTGTATGTAAGTGACAGGATTGGATTTAACAGGCCGCCTTGTGATTTACTCTAATTTTACTTCCATTTGCCACAGGGAGGACTATATGCAGTATGGGTTTTGTATTATCTGTGAGGTCTTGTTTTCTTTTGTTAGCAGCTCATTTGGAACAGTGCAATTCTTTCAGGGGTGAAGGATCACACTCATTTATTGTCTTTATTAATGAAACAAAGTACAACATTTTCTTTTTCTTTTTTTTTCTCACCTGAGGATATATATCTTTGACCTCGGGAGAGTGGTACGGAGGGAGTGGGGCTAAGAGAACTCTACATCAATGTGAGAGAGATACTTTGTTTCGTTTCTTCATGTACAATTCCCATCCAGCGACAGGAATGGACCCTGAAAATCAGGGTCATGCCCTTGACCTGGAGTCAAACCCGGTATCCTGCAGTGCAAAGGCTGGTGCTCGACACACTTAGGCACAACATCCAGGGGGTTCTTTTCACTTTTTTCTTTTTCAGAAGGAGAATTAGACAGTGTGAAGCATAGAAATAATACGAAGGTCAGGATTTCAGCCTGTTTCCAGAAAATGTGCCTTCACATATATTCATAATCAATTATTTCAGGTAAAACATTATTCTTCAGCTGTATTTTAGATAAATGTAAGCTCCCTTGCTTGCCTCAGCAATACTGACATATTTTTAGCACAGGTGTATGTATAAAAGCATAGGTTTTCCAACTATTTAAGGCTTTACTAGGGTCATGTCATACTGAATTAAACTTATTCGTTAAGATGTGAAAGTATTGTTATCTAGTCATTGACTTTCCAGGAAGCTCAGGTGGAGCACCACCAACATGAGGGCCCCTCTGACTTATGGTGGAAGGAGTCGCTGGGATGATTATTACAGCCGCAGACGAGATGGATATGATGGAGGGGGATTAACAATTACTGCAACAGCCGATGGGACACCCCTGTAAGAGGTCCTGAGCGTGGTGCTGGCGGGGATCATAGGATTCACCATCTACGCAGGAGAGAGTGAATCATACAGTGCAGTAGCTAAACTATTGGGCTCCTCTGGAGGAGTCATAGGGGAAGCCCCTGTGACAAAGGAAGTAGACACTGAAATAAAAAATAATGCTAAGGTTTGGTTGACATTTAATTTGTAAAGACATTGCCTTCTTTTATTTAAGAATGACTAAAAGCAAACGGTGGGATGGGGAAGAAGCAAGAATTATCGACCCTTTATGAAATTTCTGCAGAGAATGCAAAATTTGAATTATTCAAGGTTTTTTCATAGGTGTTCATTTAATTACAATATACTTAAATGTTTAATTTGAGTACTTGTTGTGTTAAAATTTTCAGAATAAAGTTTCCCACAAAATTGAATTTGTCTGACTTTACTACAAACATACAAAGCAATGTGTTTGGATGGTGAGTTATATTCATGGCCCAGATTTCCCAGGGTGTCTATGACCATACGTACATAAAGTCTTTGAAGTGAACTGCATACAAAATGAAGCACTGTGTTTCTGCTTCAGGGCATGCTGCCCTGTTTTCCAGTTAGGGAGGGTACACAAATGAGGTATTCTCCTTGGAAAACCTAAATGGATAAACGGATTGAAGAACCTCTGACAAGGCTGCAAAACAAGGATTCCTCCAGCTCTGTGGCCCACACTTTGCCCCCTAAGATACTGATCAGGAGCACGCCGATCCCAGTGGCCACAGGAGGAAGAGGAGACCTTGAGGAAATAGGAGATGGTGGTGAGCAGCAACAGGGCAATGTGGCGTGGCAGCGCAGCAGCCCAGGCCTCAGCATGAGGAGGATTTGCAGACACCTGTGGAAAGGAGTATAGGAAGAACATGTCATGTCAGCCCCTGTTGAGGGCCAGGTGGCAAGGCCTGAAGGTGCTGTGGGCGGCCTAGAGGGAGAGCTCAGAGGAGTGGCTCAAGGAATCTGCTTTGACTCTGAGTGACAGTGGACATGCACACTCCCTCCTCCTGCCTAAGCCCCCTGGCTGAGCTGGAATTGCACTGCCCTTGTTGTACTGGTAGTTCCTGTCTCAGGCACACACCCTGAGGCCCTGGTGTCACAGGCTGTATCCCTCCCAGCATCCAGGTGTCCCTGTGAGAGAAAAGCAATGGCCCAGGAACCTGGCAGCACACCGGGGGAGACCCAGGCGGCCCCTCCTCACCCGTCCTGTCTGCTCACTGGGGGCCATCGCCCACTCATAGTTCTTCAGGGCATTGAGCCACAGGTCCTTGTTGATGATCTGGTAGGGCAAACAGACCTGGGTTAGGAGAGCACAGGGACCCGAATAGAATCCCCAGCAGCAGGCGGACACAGGAAGCTGCATGCTGGCATGGCCAGCGACATCCTACCTCAGCAATCCTGCCAGATGCTGCCACACTGTGGTCAGAGAACCAGTAGAAGAAGCTGGGGCTCCTGTCCTGGTGCCTGTGCATGGAGGCTTCTCATTCACAATGCTGGTACCACTGAATGGGAGAGGCACGGGACACCCTGTATCCTGCAAGAGAGGGGTCTGTGAAGCTGGGCACAGCACCTTCCAACCGTGCCCACCACCAGCTGCTATTTTCATTGGGCTTGGAAATGCCCTGGAGAGACCCAGCATGAAGCAATGCAGATTTCTGCTAGTGCTGGATCTTGGGTTGTTTTTAACATTTTTTTCTGATGCCAGCTGCTGCTTGTTTGAGAGGGGTTAGAGAGTCTGAAGCCTGAGCCAGGCCAGGCCATGCATATGGAAAAGCTGCTACAAACAGCTTGGCTGGAGCTGCTAATTAGATGGGGTGCGGACTCAGGAAACCACTAAGGTGGAGGAAAAAGTGTGGGCCATATATATTGATTATTAAAAGTTATGCAAATGCCCCCTAGAAATAAGCAAAGTTTTACATGTCTCCCATATGATGAGAGATTACATGCATTGCCCTCTCTTCATTTTTGCATTGTCAGCTTTTATTCATTTTAAAGTGTGCCCAGGTGGTCAACAAGTGTGTACTAGCTTGGAAATAAAGTATTGAATCATTCGTTCAGAGTGATTTGTTATTTTACTTATAGTCTGTATTATTTTTATTACTTCTCCGGTTAAAATGCCAGAAGTAAAAATTCTCCATTTGAATTGCATTCTTTGCTTACAGCTTAAAATGATTTCATCTCTTCTATTATGAAATAGAATCATTACATAATCTATCGTATGTTTAGAACACTCAGCTATTTTTACTTAAATGGGTCTATGAATATAACATTTTAAAATGTAGCATTTTCATTTTCATAAATGCTTAAATTCGCTGATGTCCCAAAGTCAAATTGGCTGTGTAAACATAACTGATGGGATAGTAACTGATGCACATAAACAACTTCAGAAGGAAAATTTGGTATTACTTTTGTAAACAAATCCCAATAAAATTTCTGCCACACAGGGGCCCTGATACAAAGTGACAGCCATAAGAGCCATTCACATATTCTGGGTCTAAAATATTCCCTCGAGATCTACGCACCTCTGCCACATCCCCAACATTCAAGATTTAGCTAATACCCCTTGGTTCCCTTGATTTTTTATGAATAAAAGCGTTTTCAAGTGCCCCCACTGATTCCGCCTAAATTACCACCCTTATTTTCCTTTTCAACATTCTTGTGCATAATAGTACTTACTTTCTTTTCCTTGAATATCTGTTGTCTTTACCACAAAACTCATTGCTGAATAAAATATGGCGTTTCTCGTACTTAGCACTCAGAAGGCACACGTGTAAATATCTGTTGAAAGAAGAAGTTGAGGAATAACGTCTACACAAACTACATTCTGTTGTGCTTAGAAAGTAGCAAAAAGGGAATGACCATCAATTATTCTTCATAAGTCAAATAAATGGATCTTTGAACTCAACAAAAATTATGAGGCAAATCTAATTATTAGCTACTACAAAACCCTAAATATGAACGTAGAGTATAAAGGTCAATATGTAAAGAGCACCTTCAACACACCAGAAACCAAAAGGACATTGAGCAAATTAAAAGGACAATGAGGAATCACCTCACTCCTGTCAGAATGGGTACCATCGACAAATGACAAGTGCTGGCAAGGTTGTGGAGGAAAGGGAACCCTAGCACACTGATGATGGGAAAGCAGACTGGTGCAGCCATAATGACAAACAAAATGGCATGTCCATAAAAAAATTGAAAACGGAACTCCCATATGACCCTGCCATCTCACTTCTAGGAATATATTTTAGGAAACCCAAAACACACATCAGAAAGGATATATGTTCCCCTATATTCATAGGAGCACAATTTACAATTGCTAAGATTTGGAAAGCACCTAAGTGCCTATCAACAGGTGAGTGGATAAGACAAACAAACTGCTGTACATTGACACAATGGAATACTACTCAGCAGAAAAAAAGGAAGAACACTTTCATTTGCTAAGCATGGGTGGACCTATAGAGCATTATGCTCAGGGAATAAGCAAGCCAGAACTACACAAGTATCGTGTGATCTCACTCTTATTTGGAATCTCATGAACAAAATACATTGATTTAAAAATCATGGAGGCGGAGACATGGAAGCATGGACAGGCTGTGGAAACTCACAGGGAAGGCAGGGGAGGATGAGTGGGTGATGGCTGAGACATACAAACCAAGGACCTTGTGTGAATGTATGCACAACCCACAGAAGCAGACAATGGGGGTGGTCAGGGCCTGGGGAAGGGAGCTGGAGTGGCCTGGAAGGGTCGCTGGGGGGAAGGAAACAGACATATGTAATACTTTCAACAATAAAGATTTTTAAAAAATAACTGCCATGAAAAAAATAATGGAAAGAAAAAGGACATGTTATACGTTTTCAGGGGACAGGGGCTGTGTACACTTCAGGAGGACAGGGGCCTGATGTTAGCTCCCGGTCCATAGCTTCTCAATACCTTTGACTTGGGTAGTCACTGACATTGCAATTTTCTCAGACACCTACCCTTGTCAGCACAGAAGACAGGTGACGTTTTCTAGTTGCCATCACTGCTAAACCAGAAGCCGTGGAACTAGACCCAGAAGGTAGCAACCCTGATCGTCATGGTTCACTGGTTTGTGGATAGCTGACATGAGCTAACCTCTAGGCCAAGCTCCATGGGATTCTCATTACCCAGAGACCTGTGGGGAGTCGATAGTTCCATGCTCTGTCAGAGGTCTTCTCTGGGCATCAGAGGTGGCTTCCATCCCCTCTAAGTTCCAAGGTGTTCCTCCCAAGGTGGGGAAACCATTAAGGAGAGGGTGCTGTTGACACATCTCAAAATGGACTGGGGTCTGTGCGAAGGTATATCCTTGCTTTCAAAGAAGAAAGGCTTTACCATGGGCGACACGTCTTTGCCCAACGTAAGCCTTTCTGGCGGACTTTAAAGGATCATGAATTGGATCAGAGGGGCCCGGGCCCTGGTCATGAGCTGGGGAGGGAGGACAGGAGTAGGAGCAGAGCATGGTGCTAGGTATTCACTATCTAAGGCCACAAGGGGTCAGCAAGGGCCTGTAGTTGGGAAAGGTACTTTCATTGTTATCCTTTGCTGTGCAGAGTCTCATTAGCTGCATGCTGAGCCATTCCTAAGTGGGACACAAAGAATGTTTACTGTTTATATCAATGTTGATTGTGTCAGGATAATTCCTTTTCTGGAAGTGCCAGTAAGCATCTCCCAACAGAGCGGGATCAAGAAGGGGTTGAGGGAGAATTTCCAATCTCCAGCTCTGCCCGTGGTCCCCGAGAAGGGCAGGATTTGGATCGCCCTAACCCCAGCCATCCTGTGATGTTCTTGTTACCTTTGTCCCACACAGCAATGGGGGATGTCCTAGGATTCCTCTGCCTTCAGCACTGTAACTCCTGCAGTAGGAAAGTAAGGACACCCTAAGGCGGGCTTGATTCCCTCGGCTCTGTCATTGGGCTCCGTCTGTCCTGACTCAGAAACACACGGATGGGGCACAGGCAGGTTTACAGCTGTGAGTATGGGAAACACAGAGTTTATGCCTGTATTATTATTTATTAATCATGGTATTCTTTTCCACATGAACGACTGTTAAGATACTTTTGCTCCACCCTGGATATATAAAATAGGCTCTCACATGGTTATTGATTACTGAGGCAGGAAAGTCCCAGGAGCTGCCCACTAAGCTACAGAGACAGGAAAGCTGGTGTTGCCACTCAATTTCACTACAAAGGCCTGAGAACCAGGGGAGAAGATTATGTAAATTTCAGTCTGAGGGCAGGAGAAGGTGAGATGAGATGTCCCCATTCAATCCATGAGACACAGGGGGGGCCAGATCCTTCTTACCTGGCCTTTTGTTCTTCTCAGATGCTCAGCGGGTTGTTTGAGCTCAATCTCACGGGAGGGCAATGTGTCTGCTAAACTGAGTCAGCCAGTGACATGTCGGTCACAGCCAGGAACACCCTCACAGATACACCCAGAAATAATGTGTAATCCCAGAAACCCGTAGCCCACTCGAGATCACCATGAAATTAATCTTCACCATGAACACCTATCCTAATTGCCCTGAGAATGAGGACCTTGCTAAGATATACGCTTTCAGTGCTAAAACCGGGGAAATCCTGGAAAAATGGCAAGAATCGGTCACAGTGCAGTTTTTCCAGTGCTTCTGCCAGGCTGA
>NW_027669515.1:0-13728 GCF_964212035.1 Myotis nattereri | reverse complement strand
TCAACTTATTCTAAGACTTGACCGAGCTATTTAAGCTCTTAAGAGAAATCCACACACAATAGGCATCTCATTCGAAAGTATTGGAGAGAACAGGGCGTGGACACACCTCCATGGAGTGGAATGGGGTGAGACACGCAGCCGAGGGGCAGGGTGTGACAGAGGGCCAGACCCCAAGCCTGTTCACACGCCTCCACCAGGGCTGGTCGCTGGCACCTGCTCTCTTCAGGCTGATGAATGTGCGGGGTGTCAGGTGAAACCTACAGGAAGTAAACAGATGCACTCATCAAAATGCAGGCGGCCTGCCTCCAGGCGCCAGCTCGGGGGCCCTCGGGCACAGCCCCGGGGACTGACTCCCTCGGCCATCCCACTGCACATCCAACTGCAGATCGCCTGGTTTCTGGATCACAGGTGCTTCAGACTACAGACCATCTAACTTTGGAGAAAACTTGAACAAATGAATTAGATCCCTGGCTCTTCTCTCTCCCTGGCCCCGTCATCATCAGTAGCAGTGACATCAGAGCAGTGACCCTTCTGGACTCACGCCAGGACCCAGGGGCTGGCTGGGCTGTTACATTCATCTCCTCGTTTAACACTCCTGACATGCCCGGCCAGTGTGGCTCAGCGGTTGAGCATCAATCTACAAACCAGGAGGTAATGGTTCAATTCCCGATCAGGGCACATGCCTGGATTGTGGACTCCGTCCCCAGTAGGGGGTGTGCAGGAAGCAGCCAATCAATGATTGTCTCTCATCATAGATGTTTCTTTTTTAAAAATATATTTTATTGATTTTTTACAGAGAGAATGGGAGAGAGAGAGAGAGAGTTAGAAACATCAATGAGAGAGAAACATCGATCAGCTGCCTCCTGCACACCTCCTACTGGGGATGTTCCCGCAACCAAGGTACATGCCCTTGACTGGAATCGAACCTGGGACCTCTCAGTCCGCAGGCCGACGCTCTATCCACTAACCCAAACTGGTTTGGGCTCATCATTGATGTTTCTATCTCTCTCCCTCACCCTTCCTCTATGAACTAACCACACACACACACACACACACACACACACACACACACACACACATTTAAGAACAAAACATAACTTCGCAATAACCCAAGCGGACTGACCCCAAGTTCCAGAGAAGGAAGCGGAGGCTCAGAAAGGTTTAGTGAGTCCCCAAGACCACACAGCTTGGGAGCGAGGTCGTTGGGACCCCAGCCTGCGTCTGGGTCCAAGGCCACCCCTCTCATCCTCAGAATGGCTCTGGGTGCTTTCCCCTGAGAGCTTGCTACATACAGGTGTTTATCATGTCGACCAGACATCCGCCCTTACACACCAGGGCCTGGAGGGACAGGGCAGAAGCTACGGAGAGCGCGAGCAGGTGTGGGGGCACCGTGAGGGACCTTCTCTTCCTCTCTGTCCTGGCTTCATTGAAATAGAATTCCACCCCCTGGGATTCAACCATTGAGACTGCACAGCTCAGTGTCTGTAGTGTGTTCCCAGAGGTGGGCAGCCCCACCCCATTCAGTGTCAGAACTTTTCATCTTCCCCCAACACTCTGTGTCCTTCAGCTCAACATTGCATGTCTTGTCCTGCAATTTTTCAAAAAATGTTTATGTCCTCAAATGTGTCACTCTCTTATGTTACTGCTTCAGAATTGTGAGTCATCCTTACAAAACCTTTTCCCATACAAAATCCATGAGGAAATCGCCTTGTTTATGAAAATTCTCTGAAACCATAAAATCGCACAAATGGTAGGTTTGCTAAAGTTCCTTGGAAACTTGCACCACTCCTCCCCCCGCACCCCCGCAGCAATCCCAGGGCCCCTCCAGCAGGGGCTCCCTGGGCAGTGCACTGGTGTAGACACGGGGTGCACTGATGGAAGACACGACGCGTCCCCTATTTTTTAAAAAAATCTCCCTGACTTTATTGAGGACGTATGTGTGGGACCATGTATGTGGAAGTGCCTCTGTGAGTTGGGTGTGGGATCCATCACATATGTTTCAGGACGAGTCAACCCCACAGTCTCCACAGCAGGACTTCTGTACCCAAGTCCTTCTTCACAGGCAGAGCTTCTGAACCCACAGACACAGACAGCGCCGACTAACCAGCCCCAATGTTGGCCAGGCGAAGGGTTCATGCCAGCGAGGACCCTGCCCTCAGGAATTTAACCGTGGCCTGGCCAGCCTGGCTCCGTGGTTGAGCCTCGACCCATGACCCAGGAGGTCATGGTTTGATTCCCAGTCAGGGCATATGCTCAGGTTGGGGCTTGATCCCCTGTAAGGGGTGTACAGGAGACACCTGATCAATGATTCTCTCTCATCCTTGACATTTCTATCCTTCTCTCCCTCCTGCTTCCTCTCTCTGAAATTGGTAAAAACATTTTTTAAAAGATTATTACTGTTCAATTTAAAATATATATTAAAATAATAACACAAATCTTTCAATGTTATATGAGTTTAAGGTTGTACTGACCCTAACCAACCATCCATTGGTGACTAAACTGTACCCGATATATCCATCCATCCATCTGTCCTTCTATAGTGGAATGTTGGCTCTCAAACGTCTCCATCTCAAACAATCTGCTTTTCACCCACACCCTTTCATGCTGATCCCTGTATGATCAGTCACGCATCTCTCAGGCAACAAACAAGGGAGAGAATGCGTGAGTGTGTGTCAGTTTATTGCTAAACCTCACGTTGCTAACATCTCAGGAAATTGTGCTGTGAAAATTTTCCTGTTTTTTGCTTTTGTTGCTGCTCATTATTATTACACTCGAGGCCCAGTGCACAAAAGTTTGTGCACTTGCGGGGGTCCCTCAGCCCAGCCTATGCGCTCTTGCAGTCTGGGACCCCTTGGAGGATGTCCACCTGCTGGCTTAGGCCCGCTCCCTGGGGGATTGGGCCCGAGCTGTTAGTCAGACATCCCTCTGGCAGCCCGGCAGCCCTCGGGGGATGTCCACTTGCCAGCGGAGAGCAGGCCTAAGCTGCAGTCGGACATCCTTAGCACTGCTGAGGAGGCGAGAGGCACCCACCACCACCGCTGTGCTGGTAGCCATCAGCCTGGCTTGTGGCTGAGCAGAGTTCCCCATGTGGGAGCGCCCTGACGACCAGAGGGCAGCTCCTGCATTGAGTGTCTGCCCCCCGGTGGTCAGTGTGTGTCATAGTGAACAGTGATTCCCAGTCGTTCTGCTGTTAGGGTCAGTTTGCATATTACCCTTTCATTATAGAGGATAGAGGCCTGGTGCATGGGTGGGGGCTGGCTGGTTTGCCCTGAAGGGTGTCCCAGATCAGGGTGGGGGTCCTGCTGGGGTGCCTGGCCAGCCTGAGTGAGGGGCTGATGGCTGTTTGCAGGCTGGTCACACCCCCTTTAGGGTGGGTGTCCCCACGGGGTGCCTGGCCAGCCTAGTGGAGGGGCTGATGGCCGTTTCTAGGCTGGCCAAGCCCGCAGGCAACAGAAGCTCCCAGCATCTCCTTTTTTTCTTTTTCTTTTTTTTTATTCTGGGATTTATTTACCTTCTATAATTGAAACTTTGTTGCTTTGAGTGGAGCTCAGAGCTGGCCGCAGGAAGCTTGCCTTCCTCCATCATTGGGGCAACCAAGCCTCCTGCTTGCTCCAGCGCCATGGCTGCCGGCCGCCATCTTGGTTGGGTTAATTTGCATATAGTCGCTCTGATTGGTTGGTGGGCATAGCTTAAGGTGTAGAAAAGGTATGGTCAATTTGCATGTTTGTCTTTTATTAGTGTAGATTTTCTTTTTTTACTGTACATTTCGTTTCCTTTTTGTCAAATCCTCATTTACATTTCATGTCCTTTTTGTTTTTAAGGTCTTTATTTATAGATTAAACTGTATATTAGACATGTGTTGTATAGGAGAAACATTCAAACAGGGGGTCACTTAGAGGTCTACAAGGCATTCATTCAATTTACATTATTTCTAAAGGAAAGCAGGATTCGGGTCTAGAACAGCCTTCCAGAATGAAGCAGGTTCCCGAACGGAGGTTCCACTCACTGTATTCATTATCCAGTTAATCTGTATGAGCATCTACAATGTGTCAGACACTCTGCTATGACTGTGAGGGTCTTTTATATGTTTATGTTATCCACCATGAGGAAGATTCTGAAAACATGTATTATTGGACACTGAAATGCTAATTTTTAAAATGTTTTTAGCCTGAAGGGTTAGGAGCCAGGAAAGCAGTCCTTGGCTTTTCTCTTTCCAAAGGCGCCTTTTGTCTGGAAGCTTTCAACCCTTTGCCCAGCTCAGGAAGAGGAGCGAGTAAACTTCCATTCACGACCCGGCCGGTTTTGCTCAGTGGATAGAGTGTCGGCTGTGGACTCAGGGGTGCCGGGTTCAATTCCGGTCAAGGGCATGTACCTTGGTTGCGGGCACATTCCCAGTACGGGGTGTGTGGGAGGCAGCTGATTGATGTTTCTCTCTCATCCATGTTTCTAACTCTCTATCCCTCTCCCTTCCTCTCAGCAGAAAAATCAATAAAATATATTTTTAAAAAACTTCCATTCACTAATGTACTCTGCAAAAGTCAGCATGATGGATGCTGCTTGCTTCTTGCTCAGATACTCAAAGTCAGAAGGGACTGTGTGATTGCTTTGGGATGGAGTTAAGTCCAGATCATTGTATTTGTCCTTAGTCATTTTTTACCAGTCGGTCTCTTCCCTGACATGATTCATACGGAGCCTGGACTGGACTCTTTAAAACACATGAGTAAATGAAGAGAAAGACAGAAACATGGGGCGAGAGCATGAACTAACACCAAAATAAATGAATGCATCCTCTCTCTCTCTCTCTCTCTCTCTCTCTCTCTCTCTCTCTCTCTCTCTCTCTCTCTCTCTCTCTCATGCATGAACACACCCATGAGGATTTCAGTCCATTAAATGACAATGAAACAAGTCTTGGGCTGAGAGCAGTGCCACCTGCGCCGCCCCCCATCCCCCGCCCAGGCGGTTCTGAATATTTTTAAAAATCGGTTCATAGACTCCTCCGCAGGCTCGCTCCCAGGGAATATTTGCTATTGGGGCTCAGCATGAGGACCTGAGTCCACTTCACACGCCTGGGGGCCCTGGTCCCGATGAGATGGCTCCTGGAGAGCGTGACATGGTGTGTGTGTGTGTGGGGGGGGGAGTGAGGCTCAGTGCAGAACAAAGTACAGCACTTAACTCTCCGTTCCTTCCCACCATTTTGCTCTCTGTCATGTTTTCCAGGGACCCTCAGAGCCTAGACCCGCCGGAGGTGAGCTACGCGAAGCTGCAGTATGCAGGCTGGGGCCCCAAAGGCCAGCAGCTGGTAAGCAAGCGCTTTTGCGGCTGCGTGCTCCTGGGATGGAGGTGACGCCTTGTAGCCTGAACATATCTCCCCCTGGTCTGCGTGCCTGAGTGGCATGTGGATAGCACAGCAGGGTTTCTGCACGTGGACAACATCGGTTTCTTTCCTAATAGAGGATCCTCTTAAAACTGGAATCGGCCCTGGACGTGGTCTCAGTGGTTAGAGTGTCGGCCCACCAACCGAAGGGTCTCAGGGTCGATTCCAGGTCAAGGGCACGTACGTGGGTTTCAGGTTCGCTCCCTGGCCGGGTCGGAGCGCACCTGGGAGGCAAGCAATCGATGCGTCTCTCTCACATCAATGTTTCTCTCTCTGTGTCTCTTCCCACTCTCCTCCCCCTCCCTTCTACTCTCCGTAAACGTCAATGAAAAAAATGCCCTCGGGTGAGGAATGGAACCGCGTTTGCTTTGGTTTCCATGTACACTGTCCTGGGCCTGGTCCCCCGTTCCTGTGGGCGTGACTGCAGATAAAGCTCATGGTGAGGCCGGCGAGGGAGGCCTGGCGCTGCTCACGGGGCACTGGCACTGCTGGCTGTGGCACTGGCACTGGAATGCTGGCTCCTTTCTCCGGCGGGTTTGGTGAAGAAGGTAGATCTGCGGTCACAGTTGGGCTCGGCCCCCAGCCTGGAGCAGCCTCGGGGGCAGGGTCCCAGGGTGGTGCACCTCTGGGCTCTGCACCCAACGCCCTCATGGTTCCTACTCCAACTGGCAGCACAAGCTGTTTGAGGGCACCTAGGGGCAGGGGCCTGGTGAGAGGCCCTGAGTGAGGCGGGGTGGTGGGAGGGCCTGGTGAGAGGTCCTGAGTGAGGCGGGGCGGTGGGAGGGCCTGGTGAGAGGTCCTGAGTGAGGCCGGGGGTGGGAGGGCCTGGTGAGAGGCCCTGAGTGAGGCGGGGCGGTGGGAGGGCCTGGTGAGAGGTCCTGAGTGAGGCCGGGGGTGGGAGGGCCTGGTGAGAGGTCCTGAGTGAGGCCGGGGGTGGGAGGGCCTGGTGAGAGGTCCTGAGTGAGACGGGAGGGGAGGGGGGGGGCAGGACGAGGGAGGCGGGGGTACTGGGGTTCGGTCCAGGCTGCCCACTGAGTTCCCGCGGGTCAGCTCTGCCACTGTCCGGCTCTGTCAGCTGGCCGAGCACTGAGGGGAGGACGGGGTAAGAGGACCGCCCACGTCTGCCCCCTCTCCAGCCCATGTTGTCTAAGCCCTTTATTTCAATAGATCATACTGCGCCTCCCCCCTTGCAGGAAGTCTGCCCCCTGCCCCCCGTTTTGATGGTCACGTGTCTCGGTTGCTGCCTTCAAGTCGCCATCTCCTTCTGCATCTTGAAGCTGACGGGCTCAAGCTGCACTTAAAGACCCTTTTCCTAAAACGGCACAGAAGCGGGCCTTTCGGTGAGCGGTGAGCGGTGAGTGTGCACTGGAGGTCCCGGAGATGAAGCCAGGCCTGTTTCCGCTCAGGGAAACCTCTTTCCTGGTTGCGTATTCATTCCACTGCCTCGAATTGATTTAAAGAAATAGGAGTATGTGGGTGACAAACTATTTGAGCTGTCACTGAAGTGTCCCTGATGCTGAGAACCTGGTAGCAGTTTTGGAGAAGCAGTCAGCTGACCCGCATGGAAGTGTGACGGGGTTGGGAGGGCGTCGGGGCGGACGCCGATCCATCACTCGGTCATGGCAAGGAGACAAATCCACCTTCCCCGACGCTCCAACTTACGGAGAACCAAGTGCAGTTTCACAGGAGTTGGTGGATATGAAGCCATTAGACTAGTGGTTCTCAACCTGTGGGTCGCGACCGATTTGGCGGTCGAACGACCCTTTCACAGGGGTCGCCTGAGACCATCCTGCAGATCAGATATTTACATGACGATTCATAACAGAGTGACATGACAGTTATGAAGTAGCAACGGAAATAATGTCATGGTTGGGTCCCAACATGAGGAGCTGTGTTTAAAGGGCCAGCAGGCTGAGAACCACTGGATTAGACGGAGGCCAACAGCCAGGAACTGAGCACAGGTTCAGGGGTTCCCTCCAGTGGGAGGCGGCTGATGCGCTCGGGGGCTTCTCAGTTTTTACACTTTGGGGACGTTGAGCTTTCAATCGTGCAGCTCTCGTACTGAGAGGAGAAGATGCTGGAACTCGCCACCGAGAGCGCGTCCTGTGCGGAGGCGCCGGCACAGGTGTCTCTTGAGGGGCGGGTGGCTGTTCAGGCTGGCGGGCCACTCCGCCTCCGTGTCCGCGACTTCGCTTCACTGCCGTGGAGAGAAAGCAGTGGTAGACGGACAGACGCAAGTGGAAGGCATGTTCCAATAAAACGTTATTTACCAGGACAGGAGTGGGCAGCGGCTGAGGTTTGCTGAGTCCTTGGCCATCTTGGCTGTGAAAGCTGACCTAGGACCAGCTCCCCACAAACAGGCCGCCAGACAGCTCCCCGCGGGCAGGCCCCCGGACAGCTCCCCTTGGATAGGCCCCTGGCGCTCCTTCTCTCGAGATGGAAACCCACAACCTCCGAGCAGGCCTCGCACACTAACAGGTTCCTCGTTGCCCTTTTATCCTAAAAGGTAACTGAAAGGGCGATTCGTTGCGGGGCCTATGTGGGCCGGCTGCCGGGCCCAATGAGGCACAGCCTGACCACGCTGCTGGCGGCCTCGGGCACCGACTCCCCAGCCCACAGAGGGAGCCCGGCGCAGGCCGCCACCCGCCCGCAGCCCCCGGACCAGACCCATGTGGCAGCAGTGGCGGCGGGGTGGGGCACATGCCCTCGCCTGAGGAGATGGAGGAGGAGGCGATCGCCAGCGCCCCCAGGAACGAGACGGACGATGTGGACTTCCTGTCTGGGCTGGAACTGGTCGATGTGCTGGACCCCCGGCAACCGGACTGGCCCCTGGAGCCCGGGCTCAGCTCGCCCTGGGGGGGGGCTAGGACTGCGGCCTCCATCTTGCCCTGGGTCCTCCATTTTTGGGGCGGCCGCCATGTGCTCAGGAGAGTGCCTTCTTCCCAGAAGCCCAGGCCCCTACTGGCCACGCCCGGGCTTTCTTTGAACTAACCAATGTCAATCAAGGGACGTGCGCGCCATAGAGATGACCACATCCTGTGTAACAAGACCCGACTCGCGCCTGGCCAATGGGCGTGGCCCACAGTCCCCTCCCCTGCCCTTTCTATAAAACCCACAATCCCATCAGGCCTTGCTCTCTCTCGGCCACTGGGGCTTACCGTTGCATTGGTGAGTGTGGTTGATTAGCCGAACTAGTTCGAAATGAAGGACTCTTTGCTTTTGCATTGGACTCACTGGCTCCCTGGTGGGCATTTTGGGAACCTTGAAATCTGGGCACAACAACATGCAGTAAACAAGATTTCAAGAAAAACAATTTGACCTATAACTAGAGGCCTGGTGCCCAGATTTGTGCACCAGTGGGGTCCCTTGTCCCTCTCACCATCCGGAACCCCTCAGGACATGTCTGAGCCCCACAGGCCAGAGGAGGAACCCCCACGGGGGCCTCTAGTATGCATATAAGATTTTTGGTGAATCTCTTCCCGCCCTCCCCCAACCCCTTCCCTCTGAGATTCATCAAGCTGTTCCATGGTTCCATGCCTGTGCATTGAGCCTCTGCCCCCTGGTGCTCACTGCTTATCATAGCACTGGTCCAACTTAGGCTTTTATATATTTAGATGTTATGTGCAATAAACATTAATATTTCAAGAAAAACTTTTTAAAAAGAACTAGAGGCCGGGTGCACGGATTCGTGCACCAGCGGAGTCCCTCGTCCTGGCCTGGGCCCTCTCACAGTCCAGGACCCCTCAGGGCAAGTCGCACTGCTGGTTTCAACCCGATCCCTGCAGGTAGGCTGAGGGACCCAACCGGGGGCCTCTAGTGTGCATATAAGATCTTTGGTGCATCTCTTCTCACCTTCCCCCTTCCTCCTTCCCTCTGAGGTTCATCTGTCTGTTCCATGTTTCCATGCCTGAGCTTTGAGTGTCTGATTCCTGGTGGTCAATGTGCATCATAGCACTGGTCCAAGGGTAGCTTAGGACTTTATATACACTGAGGGGCTAGATTATTATGACCACCTGATGTGTGTAGGCAAATAAGCCATACACTGCATTGTTTGGGATATGGAAGCTGAAGGCCTGGTCGAACGCCTTTGCTGTCTGCAGTTACCAAGATAAAACATCTCCAATTTGCACAGGAACACAAGGATTGGACAAGTTGAGCATTGGAAAAAAGTCATGTGGTCAGATGAATCATGTTTCCAGTTGCATCAGCAGATGGCAGAGTGAGGATTTGGTGGAAACAACATGAAAGCATGCACCCCACATGCATGAGTACAGCCCTTCAAGCTGGTGGGGGCAGTGTTATGGTTTGGGGCATGTTTTCCTTGGCATGATTTAGGCCCTTTAATTTGCATGGAACAACATCTGAATAGCACAACATACCTAAGTTCATCCTGTCTTGTTGATGGCGTATCCCAATGGCGTCTTCCAACAAGACAGTGTGCCATGATGGTGCTCGTATGGTGCAGGAGTAGTTTCAACAACATGAGGGAGACTTTACCTTGCTTATGTGGCCCCCACAATCACCAGATCTCAATCCAATTGAGCATTTGTGGGACGAAGTTCAAAGAGCCATAAGGCAGCTGGTTCCACAACCCTCAAATCTCACAGAACTGGACAGTGCTATTCATCAGGCATGGTGTCAGATTACTCATATCACCTTTTAACATCTTGGGGAGCCATGCCGAGATAATTCACCGCAGTACTGAAGGCAAAAGGTGGCCCAACGAAATACTGATGGTGTTGTCATAATAATCTGGCCACTCAGTGTATATAGACTAGGGGCCCGGTGCCCAAAATTCGTGTGTGGGGGTGGTGCGGTGTCCATCAGCCTTGCCTGCACCCTCTCCAATCTGGGACCCATTAGGGGTGGTCTCACTGCTGGTTTGGGCATGATTTCTGGGATCAGGCCTAAACTAGCAATCAAACATCCCTCTCACCATCCAGGACCTCTGGCTCCTAACTACTCACCTGCCTGATTGCCCCTAACCACTCTGCCTGCAGGCCTGTGTACCCTAAGCAGCCCCCCAGCCATCTGTCTTACCCTCAACTGCCCCCCACTGCCGGTCTGCTCACCCACAACTGGCCCCCAATGCTGGCCTGCTCACCCCCAATTGCCCACAATTACCGGCCTGCTCCCCTCCGTCTGCCTTTCCTGCTGGCCTGCTTGCCCCCCATCTGACCCCCCTGATGGCCTGCTTGCTCCCAAGTGCCCTCTCCTCCTGGCCTAATCACCCCTGACTGCCTCTGCCTCGGCCCCACTACCATGGCTTTTCCCCAAAGGACATCTAGAACAGGGGTCCTCAAACTACGGCCCGCGGGCCACATGCAGCCCGCCGAAAACATTTATCTGGCCCGCGGGTGGTTTGCCGCCACTGCCTGTCCTGCTTAGCAGCCAACTCGTCCCGTGCCCGCAGTGCGCATGTGTGGAATGTCTGAGGGACAGTGAACTGGACTCCGGTTAAAAATGTTTGAGGACCTCAGATCTAGAAGGTCTCCTGGTCTAATTAACATATTAACCTTTTATTAGTAAAGATGTTATGTGCAATGAACATTCATATTTCAAGAAAGACTTTTAAACATAATATTCCATGTAATAAACGTTAATATTTGTAGGAAAAAAGATTTAAAATATAAGAATATTACCAAAACTATACTAACATAGTATATCACAAAAGTTGTAGGAAATATGAAAAATCTTCAAATAACAGGATTGCTTCTATTATATTCTAAAATAGTTTTTGTTCTGGCTCTATTTTGTGTTCATCCGTTTACGTTTTTCATTATATTGCACAAACGAGTGAGCTCACATGATATTTGTCTTTCTCTGACTGGCTTATTTTGCTTAGCATAATGCTCCCTAGGTCCATCCGTGCTGTTGCAAATGGTAAAAGTTCCTTCTCTTTTACGGCAGCGTAGTATTCCATTGTATAGACGTACCACGGTTTTCTAATCCACTCATCTGCTAAGTGCGGCACTTAGGCTGTTTCCAAATCTTAGCTCTTGTACATTGTGCTGCTATGAACAGAGGGGTGCATATGTCCTTTCTGATTGGTGTTTCTGATTTCTTGGGATATAGTCCTAGAAGTGGGATTACTGGGTCCAATGGGAGTTCCATTTTTAATTTTTTGAGGAAAATCCACACTGTCTTCCACAGTGGTTGCACCAGTCTGCATTCCCACAGCAGTGCAAGAGGGTTCCTTTTTGTCCCCATCCTCGCCAGCACTTGTGTTTGTTGATTTGTTGATGATAACCATTCTGACAGGTGTGAGATGGTATGTCCTTGTCGTTTTGATTTGCATCTCTCTGATGATGATTGTCTGATACTTTGCTGCCTATGGATTCATCTGCCTATGGACATATGTCTGATATTTGCTGCCTATGGATTCTTCTAAGATTGTTATGGTTTCCCGCCTTATGTTTAAATCCTTTATCCATTTTGAGTTTATTTTTGTGTTTGGTGTAAGTTGGTGGTCTAGTTTCTCTCTTTCTTTTTTTTTGCTTGTATCCATCCAATTTTCCCAACACCATTTATTGAAGAGACTATCTTGACTCCATTGTATATTGTTGTCTCTTTTGTCAAATATGAATTGAGTTTAATGGCCTGGGTTGATTTCTGGATTCTCTGTTTGATTTCATTAGTCTACACGTCTGTTCTTGTGCCAGTACCAGGCAGTGTTGAGAACTGAGGCTTTGTAATATGGCTTAATATTTGGTATTGTTAGCCCTCCAACCTTGTTGTTCTGTCTCAGGATTGCTGTGGCTATTTGGGGTCTTTTTAAATTCCATAGGAATTTTTGAATAGTTTGTTGTAGGTCTGTGAAATGTTCCGTTTGTTTCTTAATGGGATTTTCATTGAACCTATAGATTGCTACCAGTGGTGTGGACAATTTTAATGATGTTGATTCTACCAATCCATGAACACGGTATATCCTTCCATTTATTTATGTCTTCCTCTATCTCTTTTTTCAACATCCTGTAGTTTTCCGAGTACAGGTGATTTACCTCATGAGTTAAGTTTATTCCTAGGTATCTTAATTTTTGGGGGGCAGGGGTAAATGGGATTGTTGTATTAGTTTCTCTCTGTGTGAGTTCATTATTGGTGGATTTTCTGAAACAGTCTGAGGAGTATACTAGTAGGTGTTAGTTCTTCTTTGAATGTTCGGTAAAACTCCGCTGTGAAGCCATCTCTTGGATGTTTAGTGACTTTGACTATGTTTTCATATGTCTCTTGGCCTTCTGTGTGTCCTCTTTCTTTCTTTTTTTTTTAACAGGTTTTTTTTTATTTTTTTAAGTTTTATTGCTTAAAGTATTAGAA
Source organism: Myotis nattereri (assembly GCF_964212035.1). Classification (NCBI taxonomy): domain Eukaryota; kingdom Metazoa; phylum Chordata; class Mammalia; order Chiroptera; family Vespertilionidae; genus Myotis; species Myotis nattereri. The sequence continues at coordinate 1,040 of NW_027669515.1, read as the reverse complement.
ATGGTATAACATATGTGTCCTTTTTTTTCAACCCGCCCTTGACAATCCCCCGCCCTCCCTTACCCCCCAGTGTCTTATGTCCATTGGTTATGCTTATATGCGTGCATACAAGTCCTTCGGTTGATCTCTTACCCCATTCCCTCCTGCCCCCCAACCCTTTCCGGCCTTCCCGCTGCAGTTTGACAATCTGTTTGAGGCAGCTCTGCCTCTGTATCTCTTATTGTTCAAAAGATTATAATGGTCTCTATTATCCATGAATGAGTGAGATCATGTGGTACTTTTCCTTCATTGACTGGCTTATTTCACTTAGCATAATGCTCTCCAGTTCCATCCATGCCGCTGCAAATGGTAAGAGTTCCTTCTTTTTTACAGCAGCATAGTATTCCATCGTGTAGATGTACCACAGTTTTCTAATCCATTCATCTACTGATGGGCACTTAGGCTGTTTCCAGATCTTAGCTATGATGAATTGTGATGCTATGAACAGAGGGGTACATATATCCTTTCTGATTGGTGTTTCTGGTTTCTTGGGATATGTTCCTAGAAGAGGGATCACAGGGTCAAGTGGAAGTTCCATTTTTAGTTTTTTGAGGAAACTGCATACTGTCTTCCATAGTGGCTGCACCAGTCTGCATTCACACCAGCAGTGCACAAGTGTTCCTTTTTCTCCACAACCTCTCCAGCACTTGTCGTTTGTTGAATTGTGGATGATAGCGAGTCTGACAGGTGTGAGATGGTACCTCATTGTTGTTTTGATTTGCATCTCTCAGATGATTAGTGACTTTGAGCATGTTTTCATATGTCTCTTGGCTTTCTGAATGTCCTCTTTTGAAAGGTGTCTATTTAGATGGGCAAAGGCCCATTTTTTGATTGGATTGTTTATCTTCCTTTTGTTAAGTTGTATGAGTTCCCTATAAATTTTGGAGATTAGGCCCTTATCAGATATGACATTGGCAAATATGTTTTCCCACGCAGTGGGTTTTCTCGTTGTTTTGTTGATGGTTTCTTTTGCTGTGCAGAAGCTTTTTATTTTGTTATGA
>NW_027669516.1:0-14449 GCF_964212035.1 Myotis nattereri | reverse complement strand
GAACAATGATACCTACCAAGAAGGAAAACTTAATCCAAGATGCAGCCTCTGTTGTTACAGGGACTGCATGTCCAATTTCCGTCTTGTTTTATACTTATTGTTTTTATATTACTATTAGTGGCGCTCTTTTACTCTCACAAGTATACCAGTTTGGACAATTAATTATATGATTACTCTATTTATTGTAAATACAGTGCATGTTTCAAAGCTGGATTTAACCTCAGCGCCAGACGGAAGGGCACAAGCAGCCCAGGGAGCTACTTTATCTTGGAAGAGACCTGCATGACCCTAACACATGCTTGGCTGAGCCTCAGAACAAGGCTCATTATAATAGCCTTGTGACCTGGCCTTCATTATAATAGTAAAAATCACACTCCGAGGTGGAGGCTTAAGCTACTAAGACATGCAACACACAAAGAAACATGTAGACTACATAGAGTCCCCCTGCGCCTGCACAGGCCAGTGCCAGCCCATGGACCAGGAGAACAAAGAAACCCGGCGCTATACAAGCCAGACTGCTGCAGCCCTGAGAGGCGAGAACCCTCTCCGTTGGTGACAATGCATTTCCCAGGCATGCTTTCCTTATTGTGCCATCCTCATTTCCCCTCATCTTCACATGCAGACTTCGTCACCTTGTCACACACTGAATAGAACCTGAGAGGTGTTCTTTCTTGGCGTACATTTTCTGCATTGGTGCAAACTTATTGTGGAGGTTTCCAATAGATTTTCATTATTGATTTTTATTTTTTTAGCTTTCAGAGGCTTTTGTAACCATCTGACTGAGTAATTTCAGTTTACTCTCCAGAATCTTCGCTAAACACACTGGTAATATCAAGCTCATAATTTACAACTAAATATCTGCCTCCTGCTAGTTTCATATTTTGTTTTAAATATGACCATCTTTCATTGCTGTTAATTTCCCTTTAGTGTATCTCTTATTTTCCTTTCACATATGTATTTCTTATTCTCTAAATACCTCAAATCATTGCATAAATAAGCTTCTTTTTAAGTAATGATTATTTCTACCATTTCAAGGTTAAAGTACCTAAATATATATTCTCTTATAATATAGCTTTTTATGATTTTAAAATTCTTGTGTTCCATGTGTCCACTAAGAAAAAATAGATTAAGAAAATACTATCATCAATCATCTTGCGATATATACATATATCAAAACATATTGTAAAACTGAAACTTATACAATGTCATATGCCAATTATATATCAATAAAGCTGGGTTGGGAGGAGAAAATACCCTTCTCCTTCAACTTGCTAAATATTGGGTAACAATTATTGTGCAAGTCTTGACCTATCCCTAAATTATACCAACTCCAGAAAGGATAGTCTTCTATATCCACGTATTCCTCATGCAAATCAGAGAATGAATCAAAATACTACTCAGTCATGGGAAAAGGAATAATAGATTGAGCTGCTGTGGAGAGAGGAAGGGGAAGAGGGAGTCATAGTCAGTGGGCTGGGATACCAGAGCAGAATATTTATGGTTGAGGGGAGCTGCAGAGTGGGCATACATGCAATATGCAAATCATGTATCAAAGAAATGAAACCTATATAATCTTAGCCAATGTCACCCCAATACATTTAATAAAAAATAAAAGACAGGCTTAAGAAAACATGAGGTATAAGAAACCAGATATAAAATGTTTTCAGGTATTATGCGTTAAGTTCTTTTCATATCCTATAAGAGACTGAAGTTAAAAATATAAATTTCATTCTTTACTAAAGTATTTATTTATTAGTTAACTCATTGGTTGTATTATTTCCTTTAAATGTGCCTCTATCTCTAGTTTGACTCATATGGATTCTTCATCAATAGCATCACAGGTACATTAGTGTAACTTTGATTTCTAAAGACAAGACATTTCAGGTACAGGCTTTTAAGCAAATTGTGGATCTATTCCAAGAATATGGAAATGTTGTATGTAATTAGGACCACCATTAAAAATCTAGCAATTAATAATGTCCACAGCACTATCCATAATCTTCAAGCCACTGCTATATTTGGTGCTGATTTAAAACACGAGCCTCAGCCAAGTTGGGCTCACATAACAAAGGAGAAAAGATACCTCAGGAAGATTTCTAGAAGGCCAAATGAATTCCTAGAGGCTATCCAACCACATTTTTCTTTTTGAGACAAGATTCATCAACAACAAGAAAAAGAGTAGCTAACTTTAAAACAGTCAATATAGTGCCACCTTCATGGATCCAAAACCCAAGTAAAAAAGTCTGGTACCCTCTAGACCTCTGTACAAGAAGCTAAATAAACTTCCCAAGCATTACAGATACATTTACTGCTCCGGGATATTGTACTGCCATCACGCACACCAAATATGATATCAAATTGAATCTCTGAGATTTTCAACCTCAGGTGGAGGCTAAAAATGATGAACAGAAGATTACTTTGTTCCTTGGTGGGTGGGGGGAGGCTATAAAAATTTGTCAATTAGTATATGAGCCAGCCAACAGAGATGCCCCGAAGATAAACTGTATCGTTATTGTGCCAAAGGCCACCTCCTCATAGACTCTAAAGAAATGAGCGAATCTTACTCCAATTTTAAGTCTAGTCTGTATTTTAGGTGTATAGATTCAAAAGATTCAAGTCAGGTAACTTATTGGGAATGATTCAGTTGTTGTTTTTATAAATGTGTCAATTGTTATAGAATTAAAATTTTGTATTACATTCACTTTTAAGAGTATTTCTAGTAAAGTAATAGGGCAAAGGAAGCTTTATAGGCCTTTGGTGGGGGGAAACACACACAAAAATCACTGAAACAACTGATGAAACTCTGGTTACATCTGAATGACCAATCCATCCCCATCACTGCCCACCATTCCCCAGGTCCTATTCTATAGCTCCATGACCTTGGTAATATAATTGACAGTCAAGGTGTCCAATGAATTGGTTTAGTTGCACTGATATGCTAAATTTAATAAATAGTTAACTCTCCATGATACAGTATTCAAAAAGAAAGCATTAACTTGAGTATGCTCACAGCTTTGACGCATGCCAGATGTTCTCCTGTCTAACATACTGTCAAACTAATGAGCTGTCACAGTGTATGTGTTCACTGGATATGTAGTAATTTTGCTTTAATTTTAGATATTTTAATCCCTTTTATATTAATATTAAAAATTTCATGAAACATAGCACTATGGAAACATGAGGTTAATACAGTTTTATATATCAGTCTCATTTATTTAATGAATATATTATCAAAAGCCCAGGAAAACTAGAATCAAGCTAGTTAGACCATCATTGAAAAAAATGTGGACTCCAAGCTGCAGGTTTTTTTAATGAAATAAAACAAGGGAAAGTGGGGATGCTTATCCTATTTACCTAATCAAAAAGATAAAAGTAAACATTTTTCTTTGCAATGTTTAGAAAAAGGATGCTTTGGTTTAAAAGGCAACTTGCTTAGTCAGTTTTAAGGCAGTAATTGGATTACAGTTTTAGGAATGTTCTTCCCTTTCCTTCTATTACCAAGTTCTTATTTTTTCTTTCTTTCTTTTTTTTTTTTTTGGAAATAAGTCTTATTTGGAAAGCTGCCTATTCAGCGAATCCCTCTTCAGATTAGATTATGCCACTGGTGACCTGGATCTTACCTAATTTTTCCTGGTGCTTTCCTAGGTGGTAGTGGCATTTTCAGAATATTTCACCCCTTTATTTCTGGTGGGTGCTTGATATAACTTTCTACTGCGGACAGCTTTTTCTTCGTACTTCCTTAATTTAAAAAATGGTAGATTTACTCTTAATATTTCTAAATGACTATTTTGAAACATTGCACACTTATACTGCATTTAGTGAAAATTCAATGAACAGATTTTTGGGTATAAGGAGTTAATGGAGTCATAAATTAATCCAAATGAAGACAACTCATTCAACTTGCAAATTAAGGGTTTGCATAATTTTATTTTTATGTCAATTTGCAGTCATTATCTTTATTTTTCTGTTCTTAATGAAATTTCTGTATGCCAATATATTCTTATAGGTGTTATGGACTAAATTGTGTCCCCACAAATTCATAGATTGAAGTCCTAATCCCTTGTGCCTTAGAATGTGGCTGTATTTGGAGATAATTTAGGTTAAATGAGGTCATAAGAGTGGACCCTAATGTCATATGATTGGTGTTCTTATAAGGAGAAAAGTAAGACACTAGACATGCCCTTGAATACTGGAAAGGCCATGTGAGGACATTGTAAGAAGGTAGACAAGAAGAGAGGCAACAGGAAAAATTCTGCAGAACTTCAGTGTCCAGAACTATGAGAAATCAATTTCTGTTGTTTAAGCCACACCGCTCAATGTATTTTGTTTTGGCAACCCTAGAAAACTAATATTCTAGGTAAACATTAATGGCTACCTAATATCTGAAAATACTGACATTTCTTAGCTGTCTTAGTACATAACTGAACCATTAGCCCACTTGACTCAAAACAGAAGTTCCACTTACAACTTTATCAAACACTACAGTTCAGTTTTTTAATTCCCACAGGGCTACCTCACTCTTCTGTATCTACCTAGGGGATTTAATCACTTCTCCACTCACTCAACATGCACACACTGCAACTCAGAGCATATCTCCAAATTCAGTCATACCAGGCATGTCATTATATTTGTAATTTTATTAAAGTTTTTTTTTTCAGGTTACAGGAGATTGAGTGTTCAGGATACCTTCAACAAAGAGGTAGGGGACACTTTGAAATGCGATGATGTTCACTAAATTGCTTACCACTATTCTTCTAGAAATTCTTAGTCTCTCAACATCTATATAATGCTCAATCTCCAGGAAGATGACTCTCTCTGATTTGCATAACCCCTGTCCTGCTCTTCATTTCCCCATTGTCTTAGACTGTATATCTCTTGGAGAATTTTTGCAATAAACCAATTTTTCATTCTCACTCTTACCTCTTAATTTATCACCAAGCTTAATGTGCATATTTTAAAAACAAAATATTGATCATATGTTTTATTAATTTTAGCCTCTCTTCATTAATTAAAATTATATCGTAAGTAATTCCTAAGATCATTATTCCTACATAATAAAAGCCTAATATGCTAAGTGTCCAGTTGTCCGGTCGTCTGTTCAACCAACCAAAGCATAATATACTAATGATATGCTAAGGCTGCTCAACCGCTCTCTATAATGTGCACTGGCTGCCAGGGGGCAGACAGTCAACTGGTTGACCAGTCGCTATGATGTCCGCTGAACACCAGGGACAGATGCTCCGACTGGTAAGTTAGCTTGCTGCTGGGGTCCAACTGATCGGGGCTGAGTGAGACGGGCGGGATATGCCCTGGAGCCCTCCCACAGTCCCTCCTTGGCTGGCCAACCTCCCATATTCCTCCCTGGCCCCTATCATGCACTGGTGGGGTCCCTCAGCCTGGCCTGCGCCCTCTTGTAATCTGGTACCCCTCAGGGGATGTCGCAGAGCTGTTTTCAGCCTGACAACATAACAACCAGTCACTATGATGTGCACTGACCACCAGAGGGCAGACGCTTAATGCAGGAGCTGCCCCCTGGTGGTCAGTGCACTCCCACAGGGGGAGTGCTGCTCAGCCAGAAGCCAGGTTTATGGCTGGTAAGTGCAGTGGCAGTGGTGGGAGCCTGCTTCTGCAGCAGCACTAAGGATGTCCGACTAATGTCTTAGGCCTGCTCCCCACTGGGGCTCCCGAGGGCATCCCCCGAGGGCTCCTGGACTGCAAGAGGGCACAGGCCAGACTGAGGGAACCCCCGAGTGCATGAATTTCAGGCACCAGGCCTCTAGTTGTTTTATAAAGAGTTTATAATGGCTAACATTATTAAAAAATTAAAAACTCAGTTTAATTTTTAAGGATCAAAATTATTCTTTCACAAATTCAGAAGGAAAACTGAAGAAGAAAGAAGAAAAGAAAAATAATGGAATCATTGCTTGCTTCAGTACAGGAGACAAAAATAATTCTAATGCAATGTGATAGTGCTAACACAGAGATAGGCCTGGAAAGCTAAGAGAGAAAATGAGCAACTGACAATGAATATCTATGAAACCTTCCTTAAATAGAAGGTACTTTAATTGATATGTGGCATAGTAGAAATTTGATAGGTAAGAGGAATGCATATCCCCTGGGTAGAGGAAACAAAATATGGCCAGGTCTGAGGTGGAATTTCCTAGAAGTAGATCATGAAATGGAAATTCCAATTCAAGTATTTTATCTGGGATGTGCTCTGAAAAAAGAAAAGTTCTTTTTCTCTTTCTCAAATTACCTTATTGTACTCACTCTTCGTGTGATGATGTCAGATGATAAAATTTCTATATGGTGAGATGTAGTGAGGTGAATGACATAGGCGTTATGACACAGTATTAGACTGCTACTGACTCTCTGACAGTATGTCAGACAGGAGGATCATCTGCTTCAAATGATCCTGAGTCGTTGAGCCATGGAGATGTAGATGGCTAAATGTCAGGAGCAAATGATGTCGATGGTTAGGAAATTGAATATTTTCAGACTGTGATTTATGGCAGGTAACTAAAACTTCATAATGTGAAACCATGGATAAAAGAGGACTACTGTAATCTATTGTCTACTTATTTGTTCAGTGATATTTCTGGTAGGCAGTCATTTGTGATACAAAGATCTCTGCACTTTGTTCCATGTCCATAGGTCTATCCACATACCTCTTCCCCCAGGTATCCTTGTCATCAATATTTTACGTAATCTCATTTTTTTTTAAAATTCCCTGTCCAACATAGTAAACCAATATCTATCATTGTAAGTATATACAATCTTATCTAAATCTTTTCTATTTCCAGTTACCCAATCTTCTGCTTATTGGTAAAATTTTCTTCACTGCTCTTTTGCAAAGCCATTTTTGAGAAGAGCATTTGTGTAAAAGCAGCCAATTTTTAGCTGATACTATCATACCAAGCTGATTTAGCCATAAACCACGTTCAGGTGTTTTCATCCTTCAACTTCTCACAAGAAGGCCATTATGTTACAGTTATCAACTGGTAGTGAAGTACTGATGAAATATTGGTAGATAACCAATGGGATGCGGGGCAGCTTACTTATGTTCTCAAAATATGCTTGAGCCAACTTCCATTTTATGAAGGATTACCTTGGAGCCCACCCACACTTACGGCTTTGTGGATCTGACAGCTTCAGCCTCCTAATAGAAAGCTTTGGATACATGACCACTTGCTGTCTCATAGTCAGATGCTCTTTCTACCAGGGTCCTGGAAGACAGCAAGAGCTGATGTTGAAATATATAGTTGTCTGCTACAGATGGAATTGCCTTACTCCAAAGACTTAGTGTCTGTCTACAATGTGACTAATTTATTAAGATTTGTCAGTCTTTTTCCATACTTAACCTAGATATCATATTTTTCTACCACAGATACCTCAGGTACTGTGGAATCTGAAGGGTTATATGGTTCAAATGTTGGGGTTCCTTATAAACACAGCTTAAAACTGCTACAAATTCTTTTATTGTTCTCAACTCATTCAAATGGGTTATGGCAGTATTACACAGTATGGAATGTCAAAACCTAAAGTAAAGATGCCTTCCAAATTTTGTGCTTTTTCTTGGTTGTAGGAGACATGAAGTGCAATGACTTGCCTTTTATTTGAAGTGGAATACCTTAGTTTAGCCAAGACAATTGGAGCCTAAGAACTTCTCTCATGTGGCAAGTTTTTGTAATGTTTACTTTGCATGTAATAGAATATAGTTGTGCTACAAACTCACTCAGAATGCTTGTTATTTCTTGCTCAAAGGTCACAATATGGTGTCGTCACTCTATAGTGGGCCAATGTAGTATTCTTCGAGATGTACCAAACATTAGAATTCTTTTGGACTACTTTAGGAAAGAGAGCAAAAGAATTACATAGCACAGGGGAAAGAGAATAGCTGTATAGTATGCACATGTGAACTGCTTGTAATCTTTCTTCCCAATGGGAATGGAAGAGAACACATTCACCAGATCAACTGCCACAAATTATATTATTCTACTTTGATAAGAATACTACAATTGCCACAGTGGTTGCAATTGGGGGTAATAATTGGTTAATTTTGTGCTAACTACTAGTCCCTGACATTATCTGTGTGATTTCTCCATGCAACAGATTTTTGGATTCAATAGGGATATAAGAGCCACCAATTACATCCTTTAAGTGTGGGAGAGTGCCAAGAATTTCTGCTACTTTTTGAGAAGCAATATTGTTTTTAATTTATTATCTTGGTCAGAAGTGGAAATAATTGAGTGATGACAGGTTTTTGCTTTTTCTTTCCTACTATAGCATCCCCTGCTCTACCGGTCAAAGAAGCAATGTGAGTATTCTCTCAACTGCTAAGTATGACAATTCCAATTTTACATTTTAGAACTAGGGAAATCATCTCTAGGTGTGTCTTTGAAACCAAGACCTGGTCCATGACACAATTTATTAATTAAGTTCCATGCCCACCCCCCTACTCTAACAGGTATGATGATGCCTTATATTCTCAGGTATCAGTGTCAATTCACACACTGTATCCACCAGCCCTTGAAAGAAACGGATATTGTGGCTTCCCTAGTGTATTGCTCTGAGCTAAATTATGAAAGATCTCTTAAAAAAAAAAGACAGAGGGACTCATTACTTTATAAACTCTTGAGATATTACAGTGTCTTTCCTCATGAAAACCTTTTTTTTTTTCTCATTCAATTATGGTTTCTGATTCTGAAAACAAGATCAGGTCAAGAAATTAAGAAAGGTATTATTATTATTTTTTTTCATTTGGATGACTAACCTTGGCTGTCTGCCCATCAATTTTTGAATATAAACACATACATATACATACAAATACATATATTCCACAGACTTATTTGATTCATATTTATTGTACCGTAAGCTATTTCTATATCCCTGCAGCAACTCCCTGGGTACCATTCTGGCCTTGCTGGCCAATTAATGAAGCAAATATTTCACATAGAAGTTAAGTGTTACCATTTTTGTTAATCGGAACCCAGTCCTCTAATATCTCCTACAAACCATCCAGATATAGAGAGTACAGACATTACTGATCTTTCACCACTGCATTCCCTAGTCTCTTGTAAAATGGAGTGATTTTCTTGGCTATTCAAGGAACATGATCCTCTCATGGGTGTTTTATTTATTTATCTTTTGTCTCTAGAGTAAACTCATCTTAGCATACTGAATCCTTTCAGCTTTTTTATTACTTCCTCCAGAATTTATGATTGAAGTTCTTGCATCTCTGCTTCATTTAATTGAGGTTGTTGCTTTTTCAAGCTTCCAATATAAATTCATGTTTATTAGTTATTATTATTAATAAATTAAAGTCACTTTGTGCATAATTCTCCTCCCTTTGTAGGCTCAGCACTTTCTCAGTATGATAATGTTGAAATGGGATCTTAATTATGGATCTACTGGCCAGAGGAAGTGAAGATAGATCCTAAAGAGGGAAAGCATTGTCTTACAAAGTACCTGGCTTATTTGAAGCCTCTCCATAGTCTTCAAGCAAAGAAAGCTTGTATTTTTTAATGTGGTGTAATGGACCACTTCTGAAGGACCAGAGGTTATGAGCAATCTATAGATTCAATGTTCTCAATTTCAAAGTGCCACTCTTTCCCGTTCAGGATCATACTTCAGTATAAAACTTACCTGGGCTAAAACTGATCCTCTTCTAGTGTCTTCCACTCTTACTGTTAAGGCTGGTACATGCGTTATCTTCAATTCTGCCCAATTTCTGGTCATAGGAGTTGATTCTCCTCCATATTTCCAAGGAAGTCCTCTGATGACCACACTTTGCTTTAAGTTATTAATAGATCTGAGTCTATATTGTGTTTTTTCAACAAATCAATGGCACTTCATAGCTGTCACCTGATTTCACAAGTACATATATTTGTTAGACATAGATAGATATGAAACAGTGCTTTATAGATTAGTGGGCAAAATGCAATTGTATAAATATTTAATTAGTACAATGACAGTACCGTGTGCACAATCCTGATGGGGCAATAATTAGTTTATAGGGTGAGTCAGGAATAATTTTACAGAAAAGTAGTGCTTGAATGAGAGAGAGAGAGAGAGAGAGAGAGAGAGAGAGAGAGAGAGAGAGAGAGAGAGAGAGAGAGAGAAAGAGATAACATAATTTATCATTGGAAAATTTTGATCTGGGTAAATATATAATTCAGATTGTTTTCTAGATATATTATCTCGAGAATAGTTAGCTGGTTATTGAAATAGTCCAACCAAAAATGAATGAGCTTAATTCAAGAAAGCCTAGAGAAAATGAAGGGTTGATTTGTAAGAATGGCTGATGAGTTTCTTGTTGAGTGACTAGAGGGATTATGGGATTGGTTTATAAAATGGGAAATATAGGAAGAAAAGGTTTGAACATGTGGTTTATATTATACATTTTGAGTTGCAGATGACAGTGAGAATCAGAGGTGAGGATATCAAGGCATTTATTCTAGATTTGTGACAAGTAATCAGATTCTGTTATAATATTTCTAAATATTGTTTAGTAAAGGTATAAAGAAAAGTAAAGGATAGGGTGACAGAAAACACCCAAGTTTGAGATATAAGAAGAAAGGGATTTAAAAAAAGAAATGGATTTTAGTTATAGCCATATTTACATTTGAAAGATCTAAATAAAGCAAAGAGAAAGCTTTTAATTTTTTTTTCATTTTCTTTTAAATTTACTAGTACCCTCCCTTGCACTATCCTATATAATAAAAGGCTAATATGCAAATTGTCCCCTCTACTGGGAGTTTGACTGGGAGTTCAACTAAGGGGTGGGGCCGGCCAGCCAACCACCTGGGGCCCCTCCCCCCGGTTGGCCCAACCTGATCAGCCCTGATAGGAGTGGGCTGGCTGGACCCCACCCATGCACAAATTCATGTACCGGGCTTCTAGTTAAATATAAATGAAAGCTGAGTTCTTCGATAATGTTACAATTTGACAAACTTTCAGAAAGAAAAGCATGAAAGTTTTCTAGAAGTGTCCTTTATTAGCTAAATGCACCAGAACAACTACCACAACAAATCTGTAATAAGCTAAAGAGTGTTCAGCACAATGGCTTTAACCTATAGAAAATGAGTTATTTTATTTTTGAGGAACAAAAGGAAGTATGACTATTAGATTAAAAGGAATATACTCTTTATAAATGAGATGTAATTTCCAAAACATCTTTTGAGAAGATAGAAATAGCAACCTTTAATTATGATTGGGATTTGTACAGAATACTGGTACCCCAGTTTAATCAAAAGCAGATGTTCCAAAATGAGGGAAGGGAAGTGCTTTTTCAAAATGAGGGAAGATGACAATACAACTTTGTAACAGAAATAACAGAAAATTTAGTATCTTACTAATTTTCATTTACTCAGATGCATACTTTGCCATGGGAAGATCTCTTTTGTTTAAAGTAGGCCTACCTACTGTAATAGTTTGCTAATTTTGCTTTCTTTAAAGTCATTACAGAAACTTAAATTTTGCAAAATGATGTTACTCATTTCCTCACTGACAGTGATGCTTTTGCACTTTGTCTTAAATATCGTAGATGAATCTATGACAAATATATTAGGCATACATCCCACACATCAGATTATCATCAATTCAAGCTTTTCCTGGCTACAGTATTCTGGGTTGAAGGTTTGGAGGTTATGTCTTGCTTCTCTTTAATTCCTTCCAGTTTGAATGGGATCTTTCAAGCCAATTAGAGGTCATAGGAATTTATTTGAGTTGCTTTTCCAAATTGTTCTGTCATTTACTTTGAAAAGGAACATGATGTTTAGAGCAAAGTCCTTCTGAAAACATGAAAGGATTTGCTTGGTGTAATTATAACCTGTTTTTTGTTTTGTTTTGCTTCTCTTGTCCTTGCTACCTATTTCTTAATCATCTCACTGCTCATTTGCAATGAATGACAAAAAGGTAACTTAATGAGAGCAAATTAATAAGAATATTTTTACAGAACAACTCAATTAAAAGAATGATGTATCTCAACTCTATCATTTTATTTAAAGACATAATAAAAAGAAAGACAGAAAAATAAAAAGTACAGGCAACACAAAACATTTAGTGTATTTGCCAAGTAATATAAAAAGTTATGATAAGCCAAGTTATATTTTAAATGTATAAAGAAGCATACTAGAATAATTAGAATAAATAAATTATTTTTAGTTTTAATTACACATAATGTCATGACAATAGCTTTACAGAGCTTGATAATAGAAAGAGTTACATAAATTTTGATGTTTAATTTTTGAAGAGTATTCAGAGATTTACAAAACACATTTCTTAATTTATTAATTTACAAAAGACATTTATTACATATTTATTAATACAGAACTTTTGGTACAATAAGAAGTTAGTGCTTTTATGATAATGGTAATGTTTGAAAATCTAACAGGTTTTAAAAATAAGATATTATAAAATATTTATGTCTGGATTTATTTATATTGATTTATTTATAATATATTTGATTAAAAACTAGGCCAAGAAATATATTTTTTTTTAATTTTTAAGTGTCCATAGTTTGTCTTACAGTGAAAAACAGAAGTCATTCAAAAAGAGGTGTTGGTAACATTTCTATGGAAAAGATCATATAGGGAAAGAATTGTGGTCTGGGTAATCCTACCGATATAACTAAGCTTTAAATTGGGACAACTACAAAGGCCATGAAAAAGCTAGTTTTACTAAGGAGAGTTCTACCAAACTCAATTTTGCATAATTTAATGCAACTAATAATACCAAGAAAATGAAAACAAGTAAAGATAAATGCTAAATTATGTGAACAAGACTATTCCAAAAGATGTAAATGGGGATTCTCAAAACTTGGGTTTATATGCACCCATCAGCTAGAAAATGACATATTTACATTACATCAAGATAGAGAAGAAATCTCTATTCTGTAAAGTGTAAGGTTTTATTATACATGAATAAATAAGTGAATTAATATTTTATTTAAAATATTCCTAATAATGACAAGTAGACCAAAAGTACATTAAGACATAATTTTCAAGGTTCTATTATGCAATGTGGTGTTTTTCCTTAAATGAGCAATTAAGTTATCTTCTTGTTTGATTCATTTAAAAAACACTTATACATAATTTCCAGTACTAAATTTGAAAAATAGTAAATGGGTTAAAAACTTTTATTATTAAAAGAATACATTTTAATCTATACCTTTTATTTGGGAAGTGTTTCATTTCAATAAATTGCTTTTATAAATGGTAAAATATGGTTAATATTAAAACATATATTGAAATCATATCTCATTTGGTTTACTTCAACAAACGAAATTATCTTATTATATGAAATTATAATTTATTTTCACAGGCATTTCTTTATTTTTTCCTTCCATTGGCACACTAAAAGCCAGTATCACATTTGATAACTAGCTCTAAGGACAATCAATATCCATTATCTATGTCAGAAAAATTATCTTAGCCAGATAGCTATTACCTGTGGTAGACTCATCTTCTTCACTTTTTGATTGAAGACTGATAGCACGCATGGTCATGGTGATTATATGTATATATGAACATAATTAATGTAAAAGACCTTTTTAGCTCATTACAGATTTGTTGTGGTAGTTGTCCTGGTGAGTTTAGCTAATAAAGGACACTTCTAGAAAACTTTCATATACTTTTCTTTCTGAAAATTTGTCAAACTGCATGAAGTATTTCAAAATATATAAATTGAAATACTTCATGCAAGGAGTATTAGGCTACATTATTAAAAAATTATTATTATTCTAAAATATTATCATTTGGTTAACAAATTATCCTGAAATTGTTCAAGATACTTGCAATTCTTGCCACATAAGTAACATTAGGGGAGAAAAATCTTAAGAATTAATGTTTTTTAAAAAATATTTTATTTATGTCTTTACAACATAGTTGTAAAATTGTACATGCAGGAATGTGCAAACTCCACCCCCCCCCCCGCTTATATTGGTTTCCATATTTTGATACCAGATGAACATGGGCCTTTACATGAGCCATAACAGTATTTTATATCTATATCTATGTATATGTATTTAATATTTGGTGCTATAATAGGAAGAAGAAATTATATCTCTTGTTTATTCTATTTTGGTTGAACAAATAATTTCAAAATTGTGTCATATATTCTTCTTTAGGACTAGCCTATTTATATAATTTATATATATTGTTATTGTGATGTTCTTTGTTTACATTTTTGCAGAAATTCTTTATGTATTGAGGAAACACACAATTTCCTTCAATGTATGTTGCACTCAAGTGTTTCTTGATCTGATGGTAAATTTAGTTTACCATTTTTAGTATATATAAATATTTTTATATTTATATGGAGTTTACCTTCTTTATGCTACTTGCTTTTGGAAAACCTAGAGCAATGCTTTCTTATGTTGTATCCTTCTGTTATTTTAATAACTTTACATTTAAAATGTAGATCATTCATCTATTTGAAATTTGTTTTG